>NC_061115.1:85368608-85433306 GCF_002878395.1 Capsicum annuum | reverse complement strand
GAGAGAGAGAGAGAGAGAGAGAGAGAGAGAGAGAGAATAATTATTAATCTACAAAATAGTGTTTGTAGTAAAAATGTCAAGTGGTTAGTTCTTAAGATGCCACTTGACTTGATTATAGTCTAGACTATTCTCCTTTATTATATATAGATCTAAAACAAATATAAAATAATCATTAAATATTTATTAATCAACAAAATAGCTTTTGGTGTAAAAATGTCAAGTGGCTAATTCTCAATATGCCACTTGCCTTGATTATAGGCTAGAGTATTCACCTTTATTATATCTATAGATCGATAATAAATATGGAATAATTATTAATCTACAAAATAATTTTTATTATAAAAATGTCAAGTGACTAGTTTTCAAGATTCTACTTGGATTGATTATATGCTAGGCTATTCTCCTTTATAATATATATGGATATGAAATAAATATGAAATAATCATTAAATAATGATTAATCTACAAGAATAGTTTTTGTTGTACAAATTGTCAAGTGGCTAGTTCTCAAAATGTCACAGGACTTGATTATAGTTTAGATTATTCTCCTTCATATATATATATATATATATATATATATATATAATATAGTTATTAAATAATTATTAATCTACAAAATAATCTTGGTTGTAAAAATATCAAGTGGCTAGTTTTCAGGATGTCATTTCGCTTGATTATAGATTAGACTATTCTCCTTTATTATATATATAGATAGATCTAAAATATATATGGAATAATCATTAAGTGATTATTAATCATTAAAATAGCTTTTGTTGTAAAATTGTTAAGTGGCTAACTTTTAAGATGCCACTTGTTGTGATTATAGGTTAGACTATTCTTCTTTATTATATATATAGATAGATCTAAAATAAATATGAAATAATCATTAAATAATTATTAATATATAAAATAGTTTTTTTATAAAAATGCCAAGTCGCTAGTTCTCAAGATGCCACTTCACTTGATTATAGGTTAAATTATTCTCCTTTATTATATATAATATATAGATACAAAATAAATATGAAATGATCACCAAATAATTATTAATCTACAAAATAGCTTTTGTTGTAAGAATATCAAGTCAGTTATTTCTCAAGCTACCATTTGGCTTGATTATAGGCTAGACTTTCTCCTTTATTTATATATATAGAGATAAGAGTCAAATTTAGTTCCTTTTCACCATAATATGAAATGAATATAAATTAATTATTAAATAATTATTATCTACAAAATAGCTTTTGTTCTAAAAAAATCAAGTGGTTAGTTCTCAAGATGTCACTTGACTTGATTATAGGCTAGATTATTTTCCTTTATTATATATATGAAATAATCATTAAATAATTATTGATACAGAAAATAGCTTTTACCGTAAAAATGTCAAGTGGCTAGTTCTCAAGATGTCACTTAACTTGATTATAGGCTATACTATTCTCCTTTATTATATATATAAAACTAAAATAAATATGAAATAAATATGAAATAAATATGAAATAATTATTAATCGACAAAATAGGTTTTGTTCTAAAAATACCGGGTGGCTATGTAACGCCCAGAATCTGGTATCCAGAATGCTACACGGTGCTCATGATCCCGAAGAACCACAAGCTAACTCATGACTGATATCTGTACCTGAACACTGCACAATATACTGTATGAATGCAGAAATATGTACTAAAAGGCCATAAGGTTCAGAACTGTAACATAACTGGTAAAAATATAACATCTGGATGAGGTATGAAATACCCAAAACAGCTGAAATAACTGTCTGAACATGATAGTATGAAAAACGTCTAACTGATTGAACTGTCTGAATAAGGAGTTGATGGGAAATGTCCCCAACTAACTCCAACTAATAAATTAATTAATGAAATAATAAAGTAATGATCATGTCCTCGAAAGATGAGGACTCACTTCTAGCTCTGACTATTGAGATTGGAATCTACTGATGCTCTGGAGCTCGTGTCTCTGAACTTATGATATAAGATACCATAGCGCAAATGCGTCAGTACTTTGAATGTACTAGTATGTATTTAAGGTAGGCTGAATGCATGGGGTTTATATGCATGAACAATACTGGCTAACTGACTAATATGAACATGAGAATACATGCATGCATATATAGTAATTATATCTGAAATCGTGATAACATGAGTTTAATGATAACTAACATGACTAATGATTGAGTTCTGATAACTGATAACATGAGTGACTGTATCTGACAGTCCTGAATCTGATGGAACTAGCTGAGTTCCATACTGTATCTGAGTTGACTGTATCTGACAGTCCTAAATTCTGTAACATGAAACTGCGGGAAGTAGTTATCTAACCGACATGCCCCAAATATGCCATTATGGCTGAGTTGGGGTCCAATCTGTAATCCCAATTGGAAAGGTGTCAATACCGCGTCACCCACAAGGATAAGCTGTGGGTGACCCTCTTCTGATAGTGTCCCCTAAATGAGAACGGTGGGACCCTCATTTGACAGTGTTTATCCACCTCATCAACCCTCATCAGACAGTGTTAATATCTCAACCTATACTGGATACATAGTTCTGGAACGCAAGAATGACTTCTAAGAATCACACCCTCATCTGAAAGTGTGTGTTCCCATCCTTGGGTTCACTCGGTACTAATTCCTACTCCTATCTGAATTGACTCTGAACCTGATTAACTAAACTGAACTGAGTTAACTGAGTTCCATTGACTGACGGAACGCTACTGATAGCTGAACTGACTGAAATCACTAAGATTACTGAATTACTGAGCTATCTTAAGTCACATGACTGACTGAGTTCTATGGATTATGGCTTGACTGAGGATATCGTGAAACATGACATGGATCTAGGCGCACGATTAAATTGTAGGGTACAAGTACCCTCATGACTCGATGGAAAGAAAACTGACAAAGCATGACTTCCTTGAATACATGACCAACATCACAATCTATAATTCATTTATTGAGCATTTCATCAAACATGTGATATGCATAAACTTGTACATACATGAGGATTGCATAATATCATACTAGTTGGGCACTTCTCCTTCACATAGGCATTTAATCAAACACATGGTGAGCATAGTATATGTAGACAACATTATACAACAAATAAACATCATGATTCAAGTCTAATTTCATTATCCAAGGGTTTAATCATAGGTTCAAATAAATCTACACCTATAATAATCAATTCCACATAAAATTGATCACCTAACATGGATTAGAATTCAATTGATCATTATCAACATAACAAAAGCAAACCCAACAGGAAATTATAAAGAAATCCATACACTTGAACTTTGAAAAGAGATTCTTGGGCTTTATGGACGAAAGGAGTCCATGAATGAACACTATGCATACCTGGTAGTGAGTTTCTTGAAGTTCTTGAACTTGAAAAATTTGAATCTCTTAGTTCTTGAAGAAGATTTGGATTTTGTTGCTTAAGGATTGCTCTTAGGGAGAAAACCTTAATTTTAATGTTGTGAAAGAATAATGAATTTAGGATCATTGGTCGGATATTACTAGGTATATAAACGGGTGGTAAAAGACCAAAAAACTCCTTTAAAAATAACTTAAAAATAAATGAACGGAACCTGCGATGGCTCATACGATGGTCCGTCGCTGGATCGACGGTCTGTCGTTTTGACCGTCGTAGGTGGACTAGGATAGGGACTCACTGCCTAAGTAGCGATGGCTTGGGAGACGTTTTGTTGCAAGTTTGACGGTCCATCGCACCTTATCCAGTAGGTTGCCTCAGTTCCTTGGCTGCGATGGTCGAGGCGATGGTCCATCGCTAGGTCGACGGTCCGTCAATCTGGCAGTCGCATCGCACCTAGGCGATTCTGGCAACTCTTAGTAAAACGTCCATAACTTTTTACTCTGATATCGGATTTGGACAAAATTGGTACCGTTGGAAAGCTTATTCAATTTTTCATGTGATAAAAAGTGAAAATCTTAAAAATTCCACGTGTACAAAAGTGGATTCATCTTTCAAAGAAAGCTTCTAACATTCTTGGGACGCTTTCAAGCTAGGTAAAAGTACAGGGCATTGCAGGCTAGTTCTTAAGGTGCCACTTGACTTGATTATAGGCTAGACTATTATACTTTATTTTATATCTAGAAATGAATAAATATGAAATAATCATTAAATAATTATTAATCTACAAAATAGCTTTTTCTGTAAAAATGTCAAGTGACTAGTTCTCAAAATATCACTTGGCTTGATTATAGTCTAGACTATTATTCTTTATTATTTATATAGATATGTAATAAGTATGAAATAATCATTAAATAATTATTAATCTACAAAATAGTTTTTTGTTGTAAAAATGTCAAGTGGTTAGTTCTCATGATGCCATTGTTGACAATTAATTTTTGCCTTCCATGACTGAATTTAATCCTGAGCTTCTTTGATTTTTCACCCAAATAAATGCACTCTAAAAAAACTTAGTTGGGTTAATTTTTTCATTTAGGTGATGATTACACGTTTTCATATTTACATATACGAGATTGTATAAATTTTGTTACTTAAATAAACATTTTATCAAAATTGGACCATTTATTAAGATTAATCTTATAAATTAATTCAAATGATTAAAACCTTGATTTAAATATAATTTGTTCTCAAAAAATTTTATTTGAGAAAAAAATATATGCTTAATTTTGTTAAATCAAGAAGCTCGAGATTAAATGAGGTATGAATTTGTTTTGAATTTTGATTTAATTTGGCTAATCTATTAGATTTTGCCATAATTAAAATTAAATTAGCCATAATTACGATGAAATTGACCAATTGATTTTCAATGTGGTCAAAACTTAAATAGAATTAGCATCCTTAATCCTTAAATAACCTAATCTACCTAAAATCCTTCCAAATCCTAACCTACCCAGGACAATTCAGCAATAATAGACCCATTACTTAATTAACCTGCTTCAGCCACCATACCCAGCCTAATTTTTTTCCGTATGTCGACATCATCAACAGCTGCTAACAACATCAACATGTGATATCAAAACAGTCGACAATACCAACAACTTCTTCATCGACCAAAAAGCGTACAACACTAACATCAATGTGGCAACAACAACTGCTACATGAACCGACCCAACAACCATGCTCCAGCCGCCGACCCAAACTTGAGGACCCCACCCACAACAATATCAGCGACTGCGAAATCAACAACATCAGTTACAAAATAATGCAGCTGCAACTAGTAAGAGCTTTTTGAATTTCAAAAATTCTAATTCGTACTGAGTAGTACAATTTCTAGCTTAACAAACCCTATCCTCAATTTCAAAATTTGAATTCCCTCACAAAATTGCCTAAACTCATAAATTCTTTTTCCCACATTAGTGGATTCAAAAAATTGAATCCCCATCATTTCCTATAAATGCTACCACAATTTTAGTAAAAAAACAAGTCTGAAAGAGTTGAAAAAAGCTTTTTGAGCAAAGAGAGTTTTTTGGTGAATTTTTTTAAGAAAAAGTGATAAGCTAATTGGGGTTCTCAAAAAATTGCTTTTTGGTGCTGGTCAAGACTTTAGAGAAGGCTCGAAGTCCCATTTTACTGCTCTTAAAAAGGTAAACACAACTTTTCTTTTTAGTTTTGTTATTTTTTTTTCTTTATCTACTTCTTTGTAGTTGTAATTTTGTTTGATGGGATTATTTAATGTAGATTAAAACACTCTGAATGTTAACCCTTATAAAATTCTTGATCTTTGAGCTCACTGTCCTAGTAACAATTCATCATACGAGTCGATGGTGTAGGTACGGGTCAGGTGGCCCTAGTCGTTAGGCGTCCAGTGGGTGGTGGTTAGGTTTTTAGTCTTGTTAACTACTTGGTAGTATGAGTCGTTAGTTGTGATGATGAGTTGTTAGGGAGATCCTTAACAAAATCAGTAACTTAGGGGCTTGGCTTGGCTCTGAGTACGAGTGGCTCACTAAGAGCTGTGAGGTTAGGTTACAAGTGGTAGGGTTGAGTCGTACGTTGTCCAGTGTCCAATCCCTTGGGTTCTATCTTGGATATGACCAGACTGTATGAGTTTTATAGTCTGGTCATGTGTGGTATCAAGGAGACGTACAGTGGACAATGTATGGGTGTCCAATTCACTATATTGGTGATAACTCAAGGTTACTAGTCATATGTTATGGTCACGAGTGAAGGGGTTGACTCGTAACCACCTGAGGTATTTTTATAGTTTTTAGCTAGGGGAAATTTAGACAATTCTCACTTAAAATCCCTTAAGACCCCACGTACCTATAACACTTTTTGGTCATTCGTTCCACACTTTACAATGTTAAACATCCTCTTTAATCTCTTAAAATCCTCTCAAGAAAAATTGGCTAGGGTTTCTCCAAAGTGGTCATATAAGGGCTTAAGGATCAATTTCTCTCAGTGAATCTTTGTAATTTAGCCATGTGACTCTTCCCTCATTGTTAGTTTACAAAAAACAAATGTTTAAAGCATTGTTCATGAGTCATTAATGGTGATTTTGAAATCAAGGTTGAGGGGTTTGAATGCATATCATTGAATATTGTTTTCTATGGTTTAAATTGTGATTAAGCATGTTTTAATTTTGGTTTTGCATATGTGGATGCATGGTAATGGTGATTTAATTGAGGAGTCGTGGCTGGACCCTAAAATTTGATGAGTTTGGCTTTGATAATGGCATTTCCTCAACCTGTTTGTGAAATTGTCAATGCAAATGATATAGTCATAAGTTGAATTGTGGCTTGGAATTAAGGTTTGGCATAACCATGATAGTAATTGATGATGGACTTTATAAAGGATTCTATGGATATAAATTGAATTGAATTGAAAACCTTGTGGGGTATATGAGAATCCCCCAAGTGATTTTAATAACGGGTTTGCGGGGTATGAAGGACTCCCCTAAGGGTTGACGGGTGACATTGCTTGCAAGCTATATAGTCGGCATGACTATACCACTTTATAATGCCTTAATAATTAATTCTGGAATTGGTGCTTTGGTTGTGTGCTAAAGGTTTTAATTAGGTAATAATGGCAGGTTGTGATAGCTAGCTGTGAAGGTGTGGGTCCAATGGACGGACACCAGAAACTCATGATTGCTGTCATGAAGTTTGGTCTTGATGGCCTATCTACATGGTTCACACTATTGATATGATTGTATCTTGGTCTGACGTGGGGTCGTGGCATTCCCTAGTCTTCCTTGATACCCCTAGTTCATGCGGCTAAAATGCACTGAGGCCCTTTCAGCAGGGAAAGCAGAACCCATGTAGCCCGTGGGTGGATTTTTATGAAGGTTAAGATACACAATTGAGGTTAATATTTAAATGCATGCTAAACCATGTTCCCTATCTAGGCGTGGTATATATATATGTATGTATATATGTGATTGGATATGGTTATTTGATTTGCTTTTGAATAATGGCAATATTTTATCTTTATCAATGAGTTGCATGGTAGCGTTCACTTCACTAACCATCTTCGGATGATATATCCCCATGCGATGCAGGAACCAGACATATTACTATTCCTCATGCTTAGTAACTTAGATTCGGGGATAACTTTGAGTCAGATTGAAGTGGTGAGCTTCCATATTCTGAAAGACTCCATTTCATGCTATGGACTTATTTTTATTATTGTTATCTTTTTGTCTTTGGTTTTGGCTATAGTCAGGGGCATATCCCGACCAGATATTCCTTGATTTTGGTCAGAGTATTAGTCAGACTACTATAGGCAAGATCGGTGTCGGTATTAGTGTTAGCATTGGTTTTGGTATATGCATTAAGATTGGTATTGGTTTGGTATTGGTTGGATATTTGGTTGTGGCTATTTGGTTATGGTTATAGATTGTAATACACCGAAGTTTCCTAACTAATTTAGTCTCAAGAATACCAAGTATTATCTTATAAATTGAATGATGTTTATTCCATGTTGATTTTTTGAGATTTTCACTTTTTGTCATGTGGAAAATTCAATAATCTTTCCATCGATATAAACTTCGCCTAAATCCGATAACCGAGTAAGAAGTTATGACTATTTCAAGTTTTCATCGTAAAACACCATATTAGATAGTGGCGCGCCACGCCATAGGAGAAAATAGAAATTGTGAAATTCCAGTAGGGGTCCGTGATAGTGGTGCGTCGCGCCAAACTTCTAGGTCGCAAATAAAGTGGCAATGCAATGGCTCCGCATCGCGCCATCCCTCAATTTCCCAGTTGTCAAATTTCAGTGACACGGTGCGATAGCGCCGTGTCGCGCCTGGGGTCCAATTTAGGAAAATTTCACTAAAATTAAAAGATGTGTCCAGGGTTAAAATGATCAATTTTCCACCCTTATTTAAGCCTTTTAACATGAGATTTAGCTCTTTGGAACTCAAAATATAATAGTTTCTCTTAATTTTCTCTCAAGAACAAGCTAGGATTTCAATTGGGGATTCAATTTCAAGAAAGTCTCTCCATCAATCTTCACTAAATCAAGAACTAAGGTATGCGTTGTGTTGATTTATGGATTCCTTTCATCCATAAAGCTCAAGAACCCTATTTTAAATTATGAATCATGATTATTATGTTGTGGGTTGTTCAAGCTATGTGATTGCTGTTGTTTGATTCCCATGTTGGGATCCTTATGTGAAATTATGAAAACTACGTTAGCATATAAATTGAAATCCATGAATTTGGTGGTTTATGATTTGTGAAATTTGATGATTTCACCTATGCCTTAAGTTGTGCATGTAAGGTGAATGATAAAATGCCTAGGAGGATAGAAATTATGCACTATAGCTTAATTGTGATCCAAAATGACTTCCATGCTATTCTTATGTATTGAAATTATTTGTCGGATCGCTCATCAGTTAGCCATATCAAATTATGCTATGTATACATGCTATCTTATTCACGTACCAAGCTATGATAATCAAATGCCCATGAAATATCTTCAATTATTGTATTATGGATTGTTGATGTTAGTCATGTATTTAAGAATGTCATGCCTTGTTGTTTCCTTCCATTGAGTCCTGGGGGTACTTGTACCCGAAAAATATAGTTGTGTGCCTAGAGTCCATGTCATGTTTTCAGGACTGTCAGATTGGACCCCAACTCAACCATAATGGCGTATTAGGGGCATGTTGATTAGATAACTACTTCCCACAGTTTCATTTACAGAATCAAGACTATCAGATATAGTCATTCAGTCTCAGTAATAGAACTCAGATAGTTCTACAGAATTCAGGACTGTCAGAAACAGTCAACTCAGAACAGTACGAAACTCAGCTAGTTCCATCAAATTCAGGACTGTCAAATACAGTCACTTATGTTATCAATTATATCAGTCATCAGAACTCAGTTACCAGTCATGTTAGTTATCAGTAAATTCATGTTATCATTAGCTCAGTTATAGTTGCTATGTATTCAAGCGTGCATTCTCCTGTTCATATTAGTCAGTTAGTTAGTATTGTTCATGCATAAGAACCCCATGCATTCAGCCTACCTCACATGCATACCAGTATATTTAAAGTACTGACGCATTTATGCTATGGTATTTTATACCATAGGTTCAGAGACACGAGCTTCAGAGCATCAGTAGATTCCAGTCTCAGCAGTCAGAGTTAACAGTGAGTCCTCATCTTTCAAGGACATGATCATCACTTTATTACCTCACTAATTTATTTATTAGTTGGAGTTAGTTGGGGACATGTCCCATCAACTCCTTATTCAGACAGTTCAGTCATGATTTAGAGGCTTTTCAGACTATATTATATTCAGACAGTTTATTTCAGTTATTTTGGGTTATTTCATACCCCACACAGATGTTATATTTTTATCAGATATTATATCACAGTGTTGAACCTTATGGCCTTTCAATTTATATTTTCGCATTATACAGTATATTATGCAGTATATAGGTACAAATATCAGTCATGGGTTAGCTTGTGGTCCTTTGGGGTTATGAGACCGTGTAGCATTTTGGAAACTAGATTCGGGGCATTACAAACTTGGATCAGAGACTAAGGTTCAATAGTGTCCTAGGAAGTCTGAAAGCCACATCTAGTAGAGTCTTGCGCATAAGTGTGTTACCGCCACAATTATGTACAGGAGGCTATGAGATATTTTAGGAATAGTTTACCTTCTTTCAGTATTCATGTGGTGCCAGTGAGCATAATCTTAAGTCAATCTCTTAGTCTAATCTGTTTCTCCCTTTCTCCTTCAGAACATGACTCTTAAAAGAAGAAACAGGAATCAGTTAGCCTTTCAACCCGAAAAACCTTTGGGAGAATCTTTTTCTCATGCAGAGTTTAGAGCTGCATTTACTACTCTGGCTCAGTCAGTTACTGCTCAAAATAAAGACCAGCTGTCATTCCGGTTAGCCTAGTGGAAAATTCAGCTGCAGCCAGGATTCTGGACTTCACCTGAATGAATCCTCTATTCTTTCTTGGGTCTAAGTCAGTTGAGGAACGATAGGAATTCATCGATCAGGTTCAGAAGGTTATAGACATCATGGGGGTTAATCCTAGTGAGATTGCTGAGCTAGATGCATACTAGTTGCAGGATGTTGCCCACACTTGGTTTAAATAGTGGAAGTCAGAAAGGCCAGATAATGCAAGGCCTATTGAGTGGAAGGAGTTTGTCATCGTATTCTTAGAGAGGTTCTTTCTCCTAGAGCTGAGAGAAGCTAAGGTGTTAGAATTCATCAACCTCAGGCAGGGCAACATGAAGGTGAAAGAGTATTCTCTTAAGTTTACTTAATTATCCAGATATGCCCCTTATGTGGTTGCAGACAACAGGGCCAAGATGAGTAAGTTTGTTTCTGGGGTGAATGATAGTGTGGTCAACGAGTGTAGGTCGGTGATGTTAAATAGTGATATGACTCTATCCAGGCTTATGCCTCATGCTCAGCAGATAGAGGAGCAAAAGATAATGATGAAGGAGAAGCAGAATAAAAGAGCAAGGACAGGTAGTTTCAACTTTGCTCATCCTAAATCAGAAGGAGAAAACCATTCTCAGTTTCATCCTAAGTTATCAGTTCCAGCTCCTTCTTCAGCTAGTGCTACAGCTTTGAAGTTCAGGGATGGTAATAGAGACTGGGCGCCAGGCTCAAAGTCTCAGGGCAGTGTTCGCAATGCTCGGTCTAATCTCCTTTGTCAGACTAGTGGTAAGAACCACAAGGGTTCTTGTAGAGCTGGTAGCGATGTCTATTTTAGATATGGCAAGCCAGGTCACAGAGTTAGAGATTATCCCCATTCAGGTTATTTGGGTCAGAAGAACCGTTCCTCAGCTCAGTCTGGTCACCCAACTCTACAGGATGCCACTTCCAGTGCTACAAGTGGGCAATGCCCAAATAGACTCTATGCTCTTCAGTCCCAGCGAGATCAGAAAAATTCTCCTGATGTTGTTACTGATACGTTACAGATCTTTCATGTGCATGATTATGTTGTTAGATCTAGGAGCCTATTTGTCCTTTGTTACTCCTTATATAGTAGTTAATTTTGGAGTTAGTACTAAAATTCTATCTGAGCCCTTTTCAGTCTCTACCCAGTGGGTAAAACCAATATAGCCCGGCAGGTATACAGGAACTGTCCGGTTATGGTATCTCAGAAAGTCACCTAAGTAGACTTAGTCAAATTAGAGATGACTGATTTTGATGTCATTCTTTGCATGGATTGGATTCATTTCTGCTATGCCACAGTCGACTGAAGAAACAGAATAGTCCAGTTTTAGTTTTTGAATAAACCCGTCCTAGAGTGGAAGGGTAGTGTATCCGCATTCAGAGGTCAACTTGTTTCCTACCTTCGGGCATGGAAAATGATATCTAAGGGATGTGTCTATCATCTTGTTTGAGTTAAGGACTTTAGTTTAAAAACTTTCAGTCTTGAATCAGTCCCAGTAGTGAGTGAATATTCAGATGTCTTTCCCGAAGATCTTTCAGGAATTTCTCCCGAAAGGAAAATAGACTTCGGCATTGACCTTCTTCCAGTTAATAAGCCTATATCTATTCTGCCATACAAAATGGAACAAGCAGAGCTCAGAGAACTGAAAGAATAGTTGAATGATCTTTGAGATAATGGATTCATCAGACCTAGTGTGTCCCCATGGGGTGCACCAGTCTAATTCGTTCGAAAAAAGATGGTTCTCTCAGAATATGCATACACTACCATTAACTCAATAAAGTCACGGTTAAGAACAAGTATCCACTTCCCAGAATTTATTTGACCAACTTTAGGATGCCAGTTATTTCTCTAAGATAGACCTCAGATCCCGCTATCACCATCTTAGAGTCAGAGAATGTAACATTTCAAAAACAGCCTTCCGTACTCGGTATGGTCACTTTAAATTCCTAGTTATGTCCTTTGGTCTTACCAATGCCTCAGCAGATTTTATGGACTTGCTGAACCGTGTGTTCAAGCAATACTTGGACATGTTCGTACTAGTCTTTATAGATTATATTCTGGTCAATTCCTATAGTGAGCGTGATTATGCAGAACATCTCAGAATCATACTTTACACTCTTAGAGATCATCCACTGTTAGCCAAATTCAGTAAGTGTTGATTTTGGCTAAGGTTAGTAGCATTCCTTGGCCATATCATTTCAGCTAATAGCATTATAGTAGATCCTCAAAAGACCGAAGCAGTGAGAAACTGGCCCAGACTTGTCTCTCCATCAGATATCAGGAGTTTTTGGGTTTGGCTGGATATTATAGAAGGTTTGTTGAGGGATTTTCTTCTATTTCATCCCCTATGTCCAAATTGACTCAGAAGAAAGTCAAGTTTCAGTGGTCGGATCTTTTCGAGAAGAGTTTTCAGGAGTTGAAGAATCGACTTACCTCAGCTCTAGTCTTAGCTCTTCCATATGGTTCAGATGGGTTCGTAGTGTATACTGATACATCCAGAGTAGGTTTAGGTTGTGTCCTCATGTAGCATGGTAAGGTCATAGCCTACACTTCTAGACAGCTTAAACCCCATGAGAAGAATTATCCTACTCATGATCTTGAGTTAGCAACCATAGTATTTGCCTTAAAGATTTGGAGGCATAATTTATACGGTGTTGATGTAGATGTGTTCACAGATCATAAGAATCTCCAGTATGTATTTTCTTAGAAATATCTCAATATTCATCATAGAAAGTGGTTAGAGCTCTTAAAAGATTATGACATGAGTGTCCTTTATCATTTGGGCAAAGCCAACGTAGTGGTCGACACTCTCAGTAGACTGTCTATGGGTAGTGTTGCTCATGTTGAGGACAGTAAGAAGAAGTTATCTCAGGAAATCCATCAGCTTACCATACTTGGCATTCGCTTAGTCGATACAGAAGAAGGTGATATATGGGTTCAGAGTAGTTCAGAATCATCTCTAATTTTTGAGGTAAAAAAAAAAAGTAAGATAGAGATCCCAGTCTAGTCAATTTGAAAGAGTCAGTCAAGGAACAGAAAGTGGAGGTTTTATCCCAAGGGGGAGATGGTGTTTTGCGTTGTCAGGGTTGTCTGTGTGTTCTAGGTATAGATTACTTAAGGGAGCGAATTCTTGCAGAAGCGCATGGTGCGCGCTACTCTATTCATCCAGGGGCCATAAAGATGTATCGCCACTTGCGAGAGATCTATTGGTGGAGTGAGATGAAGAGAGATATTACAGAGTTTGTGGCTAAGTGCTTTACATATCAGCATGTTAAGATAGAGCATCAGAAGCCTAGTGGGTCCATGCAAGAGTTCCATATTCCTACTTAGAAGTGGGAATAAGTGAACATGGACATCGTGATGGGTTTGCCTCATACTCATCATCAACATGATTTAGTTTGGGTTATTGTAGATAGAATGACCAAATTAGCTTATTTTCTTCCAGTCCATACCTTTTATTCAGCCAAGGAATACGCCAAGCTCTACATTAGAGAGTTGGTTAGATTGTACGGTGTTCCGTTATCCATTATCTCAGACAGAGGTACTCAGTTCACCTCTCATTTCTGGAAAGCATTCCAAAAGGGTCTTGGTACCCAAATTTATCTCAGTACAACCTTTAATTCTTAGACAGATGGTCAAGAAGAAAACACCATTCAGACCCTAGAAGATATTTTAAGGGTGTGTTCAATTGATTTCAAGGGTAGTTATGATGACCAGTTGCTTTTGATTGAGTTTGCATACAACAATAGCTATTATTCCACTATTTGGATGGCTCCATTTGAAGCTCTTTATGGTAGGAGGTGCAGATCTCTAATCGGTTGGTTCAAAGTTAGTGGTACCTCAGTTGTAGGGCCTGACTTAGTATTCGATTCCTTAGAGAAAGTCCAGTTGATTAGACAAAGACATCGAACTGCTCAGAGTCGACAGAAGTCTTATACAGATGTGAGTAGAAAGGATTTAGAGTACGAGATTGGTGACTATGTCTATCTAAAGATCTCTCCCATAAAGAGAGTGAAGAGGTTCGGCAAGAAGGGAAAGCTCAGTCCCCGATATGTTGGTCCCTTAAAAATTCTCAGTTGCTTTGGCAAGGTAGCTTAAGAACTCGAATATCCTTCAGATCTAGCCTCAGTTCATCTAGTCTTCCGTGTCTCTTTTCTCAAGAAGTGTATAGGTGACCCAACAGTTGTAGTCCTATTCAGAGCATAGATGTTCAGAGCAACCTCTCTTATGAGGAGATTTCATTCGAAATTCTAGACTACCAGACTCATAGACTATGGAATATACAAGTCCCACTAGTCAAAGTTCTTTGGTGGAATCAGTCCATTGAGGGAGCTACTTGGGAAGCATAAGTAGACATACGTACCAAGTACCCTCACCTCTTCTCCGCCAACTCAGATCAAGCTCAAGATAACAATTCTCCTTAAGCTTTTCAGTTTTCATGTCCAAATTTCAGTAATGACTTGGTATCAGCCTCATGTACAAGATTCCATTTTTTTTAAACTTGGTGTAAAGTACCATTGTATATCCAATTATATGTTCATGTATCAGATTAGTCATGTATTCCCGCATCAGATATGTGTGATCAACTTATCAGTACTCTTAGTCATGCATTCATGTATCAACTCAGTCAAGATATCATGCATCATATATGATATCATTCATCAGATATGCATACTCTGTATGAATCTCAGAAATGTCAGTTATGTAGTTATGTTTTAGTGTTCATGTTCAGTATGTTCTTTGGCTTATCATTTTTCCCCTCTCATTCAGTCTTATTCGAGGATGAATGTTCCCAAGAGGGAGATACTGTAATACCCCAAAGTTTGCTAACTAATTTTATCTTAAGAATGTCAAGTATTAGCTTCTAAATTGAATGATATTTATTACATGAGGAATTTTAAAGATTTTCACTTTTTGTAATGTGTGAAATTCAATAAGCTTTTCATCGATATAAAATTTGCCTAAATCCGATAATCGGGTAAGAAGTTATGACTATTTCAAGTTTCCATCGTAAAATAATGCCATATTAGTCAGTGGCGCGTCGCGCCACAGGAGAAAATGGCAATTGTCAAATTCCAGTAGGGTTCCGCGATAGTGGCGCATCGCGCTAAACTTTTAGATCACAAATGAAGTGGCAATGTGATGGCTCCACGTTATGCCATCCCCCAATTTCCCAGTTGTCAAATTCCAGTGACACGATGTGATAGCGCCACGTCGCACCAGGGGTCCAATTTGAGAAAATTTCACTAAAATTAAAAGATGCGTCCAGGGTTAAAAGGATTAATTTTCCACTCCTATTTAAGCTCTTTAACACGAGATTTAGCTATTTTGAACCCAAAATATACTAGTTTCTCTCAATTTTCTCTCAAGAACAAGCTAGGGTTTCAATTAGGTATTCAATTTCGAGAAAGCCTCTCCGTCAATCTTCGCTAAATCAAGAACTAAGGTATGCTTTGTGTTGATTTATGGATCCCTTTCATCTATAAATCTCAAGAATCCTATTTTAAATTAAGAATCATGATTATTATGTTGTGGGTTGCTCAAGTTATGTTATGGCTATTGTTTAATTCCCATGTTGGGATTCTTATATGAAATTATGAAAACTACGTTAGCATATAAATTGAAATCCATGAATTTGGTGGTTTATGATTTGTCAAATTTGATGATTTCACCTATGCCTTAAGTTGTGCATGTAAGGTGTTTGATAAAATGCCTAGGAAGATAAAAATTATGCACTATAGCTTAATTATGATCCAAAATGACTTCCATGCTATTCTTATGTATTGAAATTGTTTGTTGGATTGCTCATGAGTTAGCCATATGAAATTATGCTATGTATACATGCTATCTTATTCACGTGCCAAGCTATGATAATCAAATGCCCTTGAAATATCTTCAATTATTGTATTATGGATTATTGATATTTGTCATGTATTCAAGAATGTCATGCCTTGTTAGTTTCCTTCCATCGTGTCCTAGGGGTACTTGTAATAAAAAAATATAGTTGTGTACCTAGAGTCCGTGTCATGTTTTCATGATATCCTTAGTCAAGCCATGATCCGTAGAACTAGTTAGTTATGTAACTTAGGAAAGCTTAGTAATATAGTAATCTCAGTACTATTCCATCAGTCAATGAAACTCAGTTAATTCAGTCCAGTTCAGTTCAGTTCAGTAATCCATGATCAGTGTCCATTCAGATGGGAGTAGGTATTAGCACCGAGTGAATCGAAGGATGGGAACACACACTGTCAGATGAGGGTGTGATTCTTAGAAGTCATCCTTGTATTGTAGAACTATGTAGCCAGTATAGGTTGAGACATCAACACTATCAGATGAGGGTTGATGAGGTGGATAAGCACTGTCAGATGAGGGCCCCACCATTCTTTTTTGGGGACACTGTCAGATGAGGGTCACTCACAGCTTGTCTTTACCAATGGCGTGGTATTGACACCCTTCTAATTGGGGTTACAAATTAGATCCCAAATCAGCCATAATGGCGTATTAGGGGCATGTTGGTTAGATAACTACTTCTCATAGTTTCAGTTACAGAATTAGGACTGTTAGATACTGTCATTCAGTCTTAGTAATAGAACTCAGATAGTTCTACAGAGTTCAGGGCTGCCAGATACAGTCAACTTAGAATAGTACTGAACTCAGCTAGTTCTATCAGATTTAGGACTGTCAGATACAGTCAGTCATGTTATCAGTTATATCAATCATCAAAACTCAGTTACCAGTCATGTTAGTTATAAGTAAATTCATGTTATCACAATCTCAGTTATAGTTACTATGTATTCAAGCATGCATTCTCATGTTCATATTAGTCAATTAGTCAGTATTATTCATGCATAAGAACCCCATGCATTCAGCCTACCTTACATGTATACCAATACATTCAAAGTACTGACACATTTGCTCTATAGTGTCTTATACCATAGGTTCAGAGACACGAGTTCCAGAGCATCAGTAGATTCCAGTCTCAACATTCAGAGTTAGCAGTGAGTCCTTATATTTTGAAGGCATGATTTTTACTTTATTACCTCACTAATTTATTTATTAGTTAGAGTTAGTTGGGGACATGTCCTATCATCTCTTTATTCAGACAGTTCAATCATGATTTAAAGGGTTTTCAGACTACATAATGTTTAGACAGTTTATTTAAGTTGTTTTGGGTATTTCATATCCCATGCAAATATTACATTTTTATCAAATATTATATCTTAGTGTTAAACCTTATGGCCTTTCAGTTCATGTTCCCACATTATACAAGTATATTATGCAGTATATAGGTACAAATATCAGTCATGGGTTAGCTTGTGGTCCTTTGGGGTCATGAGCACCGTGTAGCATTTAGGAAACTAAATTCGGGGCATTACAAACTTGGATCAGAGACTAAGGTTCAATAGTGTCCTAGGAAGTCTGAAAGCCGCATCTAGTAGAGTCTTGTGCATAGGTGTGTTGCACGCCACATTTATGTACAGGAGGCTATGAGATGTTTTAGGAACAGTTTCCCTTCTTTCAATATTCATGTCGCGCCAGTGAGCATAATCTCAAGACAATCTCTCATTCTAATTTGTTTCTCCCTTTTTCCTACAGAACATGCCTCCTAAAAGAAGGAACAAGAATCAGTCAGCCTCTCAGCCCGAAGAACCTTTGGGCAAACATGTTTTTCATACAGAGTTTAGAGTTGTATTCAGTACTCTTGCTTAGTCAGTTATTGGTCAAAATAAATGACTAGCTATTGTTCTGGCTAACTCAGTGGCTAATTCAGCTGTATCCAGGATTCGTGACTTCACCCGAATAAATCCTTCATCCTTTCTCGGGTCTAAGTCAGATGAGAACCCTCAGGAATTCATCGATTAGGTTCAGAAGGTTATAGACATCATGGGGTTTACTCCCAGTGAGAGTGCTGAGCTAGTTGCATACCAGTTGCAGAATATTGCCCACACTTGGTTTAAATAGTAGAAGTCAGAAAGGCCAGATGATGCAGGGCCTATTGAGTTGGAGAAGATTGTCACCGTATTCTTAAAGAGGTTCTTTCCCCTAGAGCTGAGACAAGCTAAGGTGTTAGAATTCATAAACCTCAGGCAGGGCAACATGACGGTGAAAGAATAATCGCTTAAGTTTCCTTAATTTTCCAGATATGCCCCTCATGTAGTTGTAAACAGCAGGGCCAAGATGAGTAAGTTTGTTTCTGGGGCAAATGATAGTATGGTCAACGTGTGTTGGTCAGCGATGTTGAATAGTGATATGACTCTAGCCAAGTTTATGACTCATGCTCAGCAGATAGAGGAGCAAAATATTATGACGAGGAAGAAGTAGAATAAGAGAGAAAGGACAGGTAGTTTCAACTTTTCTCAGCCCAAATCAGAAGGAGAAAACCATTCTCAGTTTCATCCTAAGTTATCAGTTCCAGCTCCTTCTTCAGCTAGTGCTCCAGCTTTGAAGTTCAGGATGGTAATAGAGACAGGGCACCTGGCTCAAAGTCTTAGGGCCGTGTCTGCAATGCCCGAACTAATCCTCTTTGTCAGACTATGGTAATAACCACAAGGGTACTTGCAGAGCTAGTAGCGATGTCTGTTTAGATGTGGAAAGTAAGGCTACAAAGTTAGAGATTATCCCCAGTTAGGTTATCAGGGTCATAAGAAACGTTGCTCAGCTCAGTTCGGTCGCCCAACTCTGCAGGGTTCCACTTACAGTGCTACTAGTGGGCAACGCCCAAATAGACTCTATGCTCTTCAGTCCTGGAAGATGAGGAAAATTCTCCTGATGTGGTCACTGATACGTTACAGATCTTTCATGTGCATATTTACGCTTTGTTAGATCCAGGAGCCTATTTGTCCTTTGTTACTATTTATATAGCAGTTGGTATCAGAGTCAGTCCTAAAATTATAGTATAGCCCTTTTCAGTCTCTACCCGAGTGGGTAAAACCATCATAGCCCGACGGATATAAAGGAACTGTCTGGTTGTGGTATCTCATAAAGTCACCTCAGCAGAATTAGTCGAATTATAGATGACTGATTTTGATGTCATTCTCAACATGGATTGGATTTATTCCTGCTATGCCACAGTCAACTGCAGAAACAGAATAGTTCAATTTTACTTTTCGAATAAACCCGTCCTATAGTGGAAAGGTAGTGTATCCATTTTTAGAGGTCAACTTATTTCCTACCTTCAGGCATAGAAAATGATATCTATGGGATATCTCTATCATCTTGTTTAAGGACTTTAGTTGCAAAACTCCCAGTCTTGAATCAGTCCCAACAGTGAGTGAATATTCTGATGTCTTTCTCGAAGATCTTCCAGGTGTTCCTCCTGAAAGTGAAATAGACTTTGGCATTGACCTTCTTCCAGATACTCTGCCTATATCTATTCTACCAGACAGAATGGCACCAACAAAACTCACAGAATAGAAAGAATAGTTAAAGAATTTCTTAGATAAGGGATTCATCAGACCTAGTATATCCCTGTGGGGTACACCAGTCTTATTCGTGCGAAATAAAGATGGTTCTCCTAGAATGTGCATAGACTAACATCAACTCAATAAAGTCACAGTCAAGAACAAGTATCTACTTCCTAGAATCGATGACTTGTTTGACCAACTTTAGGGTGCCAATTATTTATCTAAGATAGACCTCAGATCCGGCTATTATCAGCTTAGAGTCAGAGAATGTAACATTATAAAAATAGACTTCCATACTCAATATGGTCACTTTGAATCCCTAGTCATGTCCTTTGGTCTTACTAATGCCCCAGCAGTTTTCATGGACTTGATAAACTATGTGTTCAAGAAGTATTTAGATATGTTCATCATAGTCTTTATAGATGATATTCTGGTCTATTCCCGTAGTGAGCGTGATTATGCAGACCATCTCAAAATTGTACTTCAGACTCTCAAAGATCATCAGCTATTCGCTAAATTTAGTAAGTGTGAATTTTGGTTAAGGTCAGTAGCATTCCTTTGTCATATTATTTTAGATGATGGCATTAGAGCAGATCGTCAAAAGATTGAAGCAGTAAGAAACTGGCCCATACTTGTCTCTCCATCAGATATCAGGAGTTTCTTGGGTTTGGCTGGCTATTACAGGTGGTTTGTTGATGGATTTTATTCTATTGAATTCCCTATGTCCAGATTAACTCAGAAAAAAGTCAAGTTTCAGTGGTCGGATCCTTATGAGAAGAGTTTTCAGGAGTTAAAGACTCGACTCACCTCATCTCCAGTCTTAGCTCTTCTAGATGGTTCAGATGGGTTCATAGTGTATTGTGATGAATCCAGTATAGGTTTGGGTTGTGTCCTCATGCAGCATGGTAAGGTCATAGCCTATGCCTCCATACAGCTTAAAACCTATGATAAAAATTATCCTACTCATGATCTTAAGTTAGCATCCATAGTATTTACCTTAAAGATTTGAAGGCATTATTTATACGGTGATCATGTAGATGTGTTCATAGATCATAAAAGTCATCAGTATGTCTTTTCTCAGAAAGATCTTAATCTTCATCAGAGAAGGTGGTTAGAGCTATTGAAAGATTATGACATGAGTGTGCTTTGTCATTCGGGCAAGGCCAACTTAGTGGCCGACGCTCTCAGTAGACTGTCTATGGGTAGTGTTGCTCATGTTGAGGATAGTAAGAAGAAGTTAGCTCAGGAAATCCATCAGCTTGCCATACTAGGCATTCACTAAGTCGATTTATAAGAGGGTGATATACGAGTTTAGAGTAGTTTAGAATCATCTCTAGTTTCTGAGGTGAAAGAAAGGCAAGATAGAGATCCCAGTCTAATCAAGTTGAAAGATTCAATCAAGGAATAAAAAGTAGAGGTTTCCTCCCAAGAGGGAGATGATGTTTTGCATTGTCAGGGTCGTCTGTGTGTTCCAGCTATAGGTGACTTAAGGCAATGAAGTCTTGCAGAAGTGCATGGTGCGTGCTATTCTATTTATCTAGGGGCCACAAAGATATATCATGACTTGCGGGAGATCTATTGGTGGAGTGGGATGAAGAGAGATGTTGCAGAGTTTGTGGCTACGTGCTCTACATGTCATAAAGTTAAGATAGAGCATCAGAAGCCTAGTGGGTCCATACAAGAGTTTTATATCCCTACTTGGAAGTGGGAAGAAGTGAACATGGACTTCATGATGGGTTTGCCTCGTACTCGTTATCAACATGATTTAGTTTGTGTCATTGTAGATAGAATGACCAAATCATCTTATTTCCTTCCAGTCCAAACCTCTTATTCAACTGAGGATTATTCCAAGCTCTACATCATAGAGTTGGTCAGATTGCTCGGTGTTTCATTATCTATTATCTTAGACAGAGGTACCCAATTCACCTCTCATTTCTAGAAAGCATTCCAAAAGGGTCTTGGTACCCAAATTCAAATCAGTACAACCTTTCATCATTAGACAGATGGTCAAGCAGAAAATACCATTAAGACCCTAGAAGATATGATAAGGGCGTGTTCAATTGATTTCAAGGGTAGTTGGGATGACCACTTACCTTTGATTGAGTTTGCATACAATAATAACTATCATTCCAGTATTCGGATGGCTCCATTCAAAGCTTTCTGTGGTAGGAGGTGCAGATCTCCAATAGGTTGGTTCGAAGTTAGTGAGGCCTAAGTTATAGGGCCTGACTTAGTATTCGATGTCTTAGAGAATGTTCAGTTGATCAGAGTAAGACTCTGGGCTACTCAGAGCCGATAAATATCTTATGCAGATGTGAGTAGAAAGGATCTTGAGTTTGAGATTAGTGACTATGTCTATCTAAAGATATCTCCCATGAAGGGAGTGAAGAGGTTCAGCAAGAAGGGAAAGCTCAGTCCCCGATATGTCGGTCCCTTCAAAATTCTTAGTCGCTTTGGCAAGGTAGCTTATGAGCTCAAATTGCCTTCAGATCTAGCCTCAGTTCATCCAGTCTTCTATGTCTCTTTGCTCAAGAAGTGTATACCTGATCCAACAGTTGTAGTCCCTATTCATAGCATAGATGTTCAGAATAACCTCTCTTATGAGGAGATTCCAGTCGAAATACTAGACTACCAGACTCGTAGTCTGAGGAACCAAAAAGTCCCTTTAGTGAAAGTTCTTTGGTAGAATCATTCCATTGAGGGAGCTACTTGGGAAGAAGAAGCAGACATGCATACCAAGTACCCTCACCTCTTCTCCACCGACTCAAATCAATCTCAAGGTAATAGTTTTCCTTAAGATTTTTAGTTTTCATGTCCAGATTTCAATTACGACTTGGTATCAGCCTCATGTTAAGGATTCTATTTTCTTAAAACTTAGTGCTAAGTACCATTGCATATACAATTATATGTTCATGCATTAGATTAGTTATTTATTCACACATCAAATATGTGTGATCAATTTATCAGTACTCTCAGTGATGCATTCGTGTATCAGCTCAGTCATGAACTGCATACTCTGTATGAATCTTAGAAATGTCAGTTATGTAGTCATGTTTCAGTGTTCATGTTCAATATGTACTTCAGCTTATCGTTTCTCCCCTCTCAGTCAGTCTTATTCGAGGACGAATGTTCCTAAGGGGGAGATATTATAATTCCCCAAAGTTTCCTAACTAATTTTGTCTCAAGAATGTCAAGTATTAGCTTCTAAATTGAATGATATTTATTCCATAAGGAATTTTCAAGATTTTCATTATTTGACATGTGGAAAATTCAATAATCTTTCCATCGATATAAAATTTGCCTAAATCCAATAACCGAGTAATAAATTATGACTATTTCAAGTTTTCATCATAAAATAGGGCCATATTAGTCAGTGGTATGCCGCGCCACAGGAGAAAATGGAAATTGTGAAATTCCAGTAGGGGTCCGCGATAGTGGCGCGTTGCACCAAACTTCCAGGTCTCAAATGAAGTGGCAACGTGATGGCTCCGTGTTGCACCATCCCTTGATTTCCCAGTTATCAAATTCTAGTGACACGACACGATAGCACCGCGTCGTGCCAGGGGTCCAATTTGGGAAAATTTCACTGAAATTAAAAGACGCATCCAGGGTTAAAAATGTCAATTTCCCACCCCTATTTAAGCCCTTTAACACGAGATTCAGCTATTTGAAATCCAAAATATACTAGTTTCTCTCATTTTTTCTCTTAAGAACAATCTAGGGTTTTAATTGGGGTTCAATTTCAAGAAAGTCTCTTCGTCAATCTTCGCTAAATCAAGAACTATTGTATGCGTTGTGTTGATTTATGGATTCCTTTCATCCATAAAGTTCAAGAACCCTATTTTAAATTATGAATCATGATTATTATGTTGTGGGTTGCTCAAGTTATGTGATGGCTATTGTTTGATTCCCATGTTGGGATCCTTATGTGAAATTATGAAAACTATGTTAGCATATAAATTGAAATCCATGAATTTGGTGGTTTATGATTTGTGAAATTTGATAATTTCACCTATGACTTAAGTTGTGCATGTAAGGTGTTTGATAAAATGCCTAGGAGGATAGAAATTATGCACTATAGTTTAATTGTGACCCAAAATGACTTCCATGCTATTCTTATGTATTGAAATTGTTTGTCGGATTGCTCATGAGTTAGCCATATGAAATTATGCTATGTATACATGCCATCTTATTCACGTACCAAGCTATGATAATCAAATACCCATGAAATATCTTCAATTATTGTATTATGGATTGTTGATGTTCATCCTGTATTCAAGAATATCATGCCTTGTCAGTTTCCTTCCATCGAGTCCTGGGGGTACTTTTACTCAAAAAATATAGTTGTGTGTCTAGAGTCTGTGTCATTTTTTAATGATATCCTCAGTCAAGTCATGATCTATAGAACTCAGTCAGTTATGTGACTTAGGAAAGCTTAGTAATACAGTAAACTCAGTACTATTCCGTCAGTCAATGGAACTCAGTTAACTCAATCCAGTTCAGTTCAGTAATTCATGATCAATGTCCATTCAGATGGGAGTAGGAATTAGCACCGAGTAAACCCAAGGATGGGAACACACACTGTCAGATGAGGGTGTGATTCTTAAAAGTCATCCTTGCATTCCAGAACTATGTAGCCAGCATAAGTTGAGACATCAACACTATCAGATGAGGGTTGATGAGGTGGATAAGCTCTGTCAGATAAGGGTGCCACCGTTCTTTTTTGTGGACACTGTTAGATGAGGGTCACTCATAGCTTGTACTTACCAGTGGTGCAGTGTTGACACCCTTCCAATTGGGGTTACAAATTAGACCTCAACTCAGCCATAATGGCGTATTAGTGGCATGTTAGTTAGATAACTGGTTCCCACAGTTTCAGTTATAGAATCAGGACTGTTAGATACAGTCATTCAGTCTTAGTAATAGAACTCAGATAGTTTTACAGAATTTAGGAATCTAAGATACAGTCAACTCTGAACAGTATGAAACTTAGCTAGTTCCATCAGATTCAGGACTATCAGATACAGTCACTTATGTTATCAGTTATATTAGTCATCAGAACTTAGTTACCAGTCATGTTAGTTATCAGTAAATTCATGTTATCACGATCTCAGTTATAGTTACTATGTATTCATACATGCATTCTCACGTTCATATTAGTCAGTTAGTCAGTATTGTTCATGCATAAGAACCCCATTTATTCAGCCTACCTCACATGCATACCAATATATTCAAAGTACTGATGCATTTGCGCCGTGGTGTCTTATACCATAGGTTTAGAGACATGAGCTTAGAGCATTAGTAGATTCCAATCTCAACAGTTAGAGTTAGCAGTGAGTCCTTATATTCAAGGACATGATCATTACTTTATTACCTCACTAATTTGTTTATTAGTTGGATTTAGTTGGGGACATGTCCCATCCACTTCTTATTCAGACAGTTCAGTCATGATTTAAAGTCTTTTCAGACTATAGTATATTCAGATAGTTTATTTCAGTTGTTTTTGGTATTTCATACCCCACCCATATATTATATTTTTATCAGGTATTATATCTTAGTGTTGAACCTTAGGGCCTTTCAATTCATATTTTACGTATTATACAGTATATTATGTAGTATATAGGTACAAATATCAGTCATGGGTTAGCTTGTGGTCCTTCGGGGTCGTGAGCATCATGTAGCATTCTGGGTACTAGATTCGGGGCATTGCATAGACTTACTTTATTATGTTTAGATTATTATTATTTTATCTTGTTATATGTTTGAAATCCATCTAAAAAAGTGTAGAGTGGGTAACGGTGGGGTATTAGGGGTGGTTTTTGATCCTGGTTGGACTTGAGATACTGACACGACTATGCCCTAGTTTGGATCGTGTCAGATTAATATTAAAGCCCTAGGTTTATGGTCAATTGGAAGTCCACAAAAATATATCGAGTGGAGTCTCTTTTAAGAATGTGTAGCGCACCACACTCATAAAGGAGAGGCTATGAGACATTTAGGAATGTTTTTATTTCTTGTATTTTTTTTCGAGCTGATGAGTCTAAGGTCCTAAAATATTCTCTAATACCTATTTTTTGCTTTCTAGATCATGCCTCCAAGATGATCTGAAGTTCACAGAAACTCTTGTGTCCCACACGAGGACAATGTTTGTGGAACACGTCCTACTTTTGGGGTCCATACTTAGTATAGGGGACCAGTTCCTAATTGTCCTTCTTGAGTTCCACCGGTCCCCTCCAGTCCTTCTCGAGCTCTTTAGGATAATGCGACGAATGCTGAGTTTTTTTAGTCTATTCATATATTGGCATAATTGGCTTTTTAGTCCAAGATTGGTGCTTTTGTTACTCCATCTTCTGAGGCCACAAAGGTTGTCCAGTTTATGAGGTTGAGCCCTACTGTGTTCACTGGTGTTAAGTTTGAGGAGGATCCTCAAGGCTTTATTGATGAGATAGAAATGATCTTTTGAACTATGCATGCTACTAACATGGAGGGTATGTAATTTATTTCCTACCAATTTAAAGATGTAGCATACCAATGGTATGAGGAATGGGAAAAGACAAGGGGTGATGATGCTAAGTCAGCCCTGTAGGATTATTTTTCTAGTTCTTTTCTGGAAAACTTTTTTCATCATAATCCTGAATCAAGGCATGACGTCAGTCAAAAAGTATGCCTTGAGTTCCACCAGTTGCCTTGGTATGCTTTGGAGTTGGTTTATTGCATGAGGGATAGAATAAGAAAGTTCGCTTCCAGGTTATCTCGATATTTGATTTTGAGTGTAAGGCTTTCTTTTTGAATAAGGACATGGATATCTCTAGGTTGATTGTGTATATACAATAGGTTAAGGAAGAGAAGATGATGCAGATGGAGATAGAAGAAAGGCATAGCAAGATTTTTAGAGTTTTTGAGCAGGTGGTGGCTAATAACAGAATGACTAAGATGATGGAAAGTGGTTTAAAAAGAAGTGGGACAATTTTGGGTCTTACTCGACTGCTAGTTCTCCCTACACAAAGCCTTCATGTGATAAACATTTTCATGGTGGTGATAATTATAGGGCATAGTATGGCCAATCTCAAGCTAGTAGGGACCAATCAACTTTATTCTATCCTCCCTACAAATTTTGTGGTCAGTTGTATTGGGGGTACTATGATGAAAGTAAGGATAAGTTCTTTAACTTTGGTCAGCTAGGGCACATGCTTAGAAACTGTCCAGTAGCTAAGGTTGCTTCTAGGCAAAGAAGGTTTCGGTTGCTTCTTCATCAACTCTGACACCAAATGGTGCACCATCTGGCTCCGACACTGGTCGAAAGTGACTCTATGCTCTCATTACCCATCAGGAGTCTGAGATATCTCTTGATGTCGTTACTAGTATCTTAAAACTCTTTTCTCATGATATATACTATTTACTTGATCTAGGGTCCTCTCTTTCTTATGTGATCCCCTTTGTGGCTGTGTATTTGGTTTTGGTCTCGATTGTATTTTAGACCTTTTTTCTATTTATACCCCAGTGGGTGACTCTATGGTTGCCAAGAGAGTCTATAAAGGTTATTTGGTATCTGTGGGTGGTCGAGAGACTTTGGTGGATCTATTTGAATTAGACATGGTTGATTTCAATGTCATATTAGGGATATATTGGTTGTACTCATGCAATGTTTCTCTAGACTGTCAGACATATAAAGTTATATTTATATTCCATGATGATCCGAATATTAAGTGGTAGGGTGGTTCCCTAGCTCCTAAGGGGAGGTCCATATCATATCTTAGAGCTCAGAGATTAATCTTTATAGGGTGTCTCTATCATCTGGTCCGAGTTAAAGAATCTAATTCGAAGGGTCCTTCTTACATTCTATCCTGATGTTGAATAAATTCCCTGAGGTTTTTCCTGGTGTTTCTCCCAGTAGGGAGATTGATTTTGGGATAGATCTTATTTCAAACACTCATCCTATTTTTATCATCCCATATAGAATGGCTCCGGCTGATTTAAAGAAGCTTAAGGAGAAACTAAAGGATCTTTTAGACATGGGTTTTATCTGTCCTAGTGTGTCTCCATGGGTTGCACCAGTATTGTTCTTGCTTAAGAAGGATGGTGACCTTCGTATGTGTATTGATTACTAGTAACTGAATAAGGTGACGGTAAAGAATAAGTAACCTCTTTTAAGGATAGATGATTTGTTTGATCGACTTCAGGGTGCTAAGTTTTTCTCAAAGATTGATCTTCAATCCAGGTATCATCAACTAAAGATTAAGGAGGTGAATATTCCTAAGACTACCTTTCATACCCGGTATGGACATTTTGAGTTTTTGGTTATGCCTTTTTGATTGACCAATGCCACAGCGACATTCATGGATTTGAAGAATAAAGTCTTTTTTCAGTTTCTGAATTTGTTCATCATTATGCTCATAGATGATATTCTGGTGTACTCTAAGAGCGAGGTGGATCATGTCGATCACCTTCACATTGTGTTGTAGACCTTAAAAGATCAGCAGTTGTATACCAAATTTTCAAAACGTGAATTCTAATTGAACGCTGTCACTTTTCTAGGCAATGTCATTTCTAGTGAAGGTATCATGGTGGATCCACAGAAAGTCGCAGTGGTTAAGAAGCGGCCTAGACCCACGACTCCAGCCGATATTCAGAGCTTCTTGCATTTAGCTGGTTATTATAAGAGATTTGTTGAAAGTTTTTTGAATACAACTACCATATTGATTAAGTTAACTCCAAAAATAGTAAAGTTTTTATGGTCTGATACTTGTGAGGGTAGCTTTAATTAGCTAAAGTGTAAACTAACTTTAACATCGATTTGACTTGCCTGAAGGCATGTATGGTTTTGTGGTATATTGTGATGCATTTTGAGTGGGGATTGGTTGCATTTTGATACAGCATGGCAAGGTGATAGCTTATGCCTTTACACATTTAAAGGTGCATGAGAAAAATTATTTGACTCATGACTTGGAGCTATTGGATGTGGTGTTCGCATTGAAAATCTAGCGTCATTATTTGTATGGAGCCCATATGGATATCTTTTTTTATCATAAGAGCCTACAATATGTGTTCACCCAGAAAGAGCTTAACCTTAGGTAAAGGAGATGGCTTGAGCTGCTCAAGGATTATGACATGAGTTTTTACTACCATCTAGGTAAAGCTAATGTGATTTTTGATACTCTTAGCAGGTTATCCATAGGGATTCTAGCTCACATGGACGAAGGAAAATGAGAATTGGTGAAAGATGTTCACCATTTGGCAAACCTTGGATTTTGCCTCTTGTACTCTAAGAATGGTGGTGTGTTTGTTCAGGAGGTCGAAAAGTCATCCCTGGGTGCTGAGGTGAAGGCAAAGCAAGTGTTAGATTCGATCTTCATTAGGATCAAGGGTAATATAGGTGGGAAAAAGGTAATAGGTTTTGAGGTTAGTGGTGATGGTACCTTGCGGTACCAAGGGAGATTGTGCTTTCCAGATGTGGATAGATTGTGAGAGAGGATCTTGGCTGAGGCACATGAGTCGCGCTATGCTATTCATCTTGGCTTGATGAAAATGTATCATGACCTTAGGAAATATAATGATGAAATACTATGAAGTGGGATGTGGTTAGTTTTGTGGCTAAGTGCATGGTGTACCAATAAGTGAAAGTTGAGCACATAAGGCCTGGAGGGTTATATCAAAAAATTGAGTAGCTTGTGATGAAGAGGGAAGTGATAAACATGGATTTCATTACTGATCATCCCCAATCTCGAAATTAGTTCAATTCGATTTGGGTTATAGTGGATAGGATAACTAAATTTGCTCATTTTTTGCCAGTAAGAACTAATTTTTTTGTAGAGGATTATTCTTGGTTGTACCTCCAAGAGATTGTGAAGTTTCATGGGTACCTATTTCTATTATCTTAGATCGTCATACACAATTTTCCTTGCACTTTTGGCGGTGATTTCAGAAAGGTTTAGGGACCAAGGTGATTCTTTGTACTGCTATCCACCCGCAGTTGGATGGGCAAGTAGAAAGAACTATTTAGAAATTAAAAGATATGCTTTGTTCTTGTGTGATTGACTATGGTAGTAATTGGGTTGAGCATTTGCCTCTTATAGAGTTTGTATATAACAATAACTACCACTCTAGCATTGGGATGGATCCATTTAAGGATTTGTAAATTAGGAGGTATAGGTCTCCTATTGGGTTGTTTGAGGTTGGTGAGGCGGAGATGTTTTGTCCGTATTTGGTTTGCCACGCCATGGAGAAGGTGAAGGTGATTTAGGATAGGCTTAAAGCTTCCCAAAGTCGGTAGAAGTCCTATGCAGATGTGAGGCATAGAAGTTAGAGTTTGAGGTTAAGGGTAGGGTGTTCTTGAAGGTATCTCCCATAAATAGAGTGATGCAGTTTGGGAAGAAGGGGAAACTTGGTCCTCGGTATGTTGGTTTGTACATGGTTTTGATAAAGGTTGGCCATTTTGCGTATGAGTTGGAGTTGCCTTCTAGTTTGAGCTACATTCACCCGGTGTTCCATGTTTTGATGTTGAGGAAATGTGTGGGTGGTCCATTACAAATTATGTCTATCAAGGATATTGGTATTTTGGATTCTCTGTCTTATCAGGAGGTACCTATTGAAATCTTGGATCAGCAGGTTCTTCAGTTGCGGACCAAGGACATAGCTTCATAAAACTTCTGTGGAAGAATCACAAGGTGGAAGAGGTTACATGGGAAGCTGAAGAGTAAATGTAGTCTATGTATCCATTCCTATTGCCTATTCCAAAAATCGTGCTTAAGGTATATGTTGATCTTAACATCTTTGCTATCTAACTTTGTTAAAGAAAGATTGTGAAATCTATTTTCTATCTTAAAGGTAAGAGTAAAGGTGTTTGGGGTTAAATCGTGCTAGTCACTGCCTGGTTGCATCATTCGAAGATGAATGATCCAAGTGGGGGAGAATTGAAACAAGTTAGATTTTGGCCCTTAGAAAATTCTAGAGCTTTGATTTCACTTTTCTAGTAATGACTCATCATACTAATCATATAGTGAGGGTACGGGTCAGGTGATCGTAGTTGTTTAGTGTACAGTGGGTTGTGATTGGATTTTTGGTGTTGTTAACTGCTAGGTGGTATGAGTTGTTGGTAGTGGTAATGAGTCATTAGGATGATCCTTAATAAAATAAGTAACTTAGTGGCTTGGCTTGTCTCTGAGTACGAGTGGCTCACTAAGAGTTGTGAGGATAGGTTACGAGTGGTAGGGTTGAGTCATATGTTGTCCAGTGTCCAATCCATTGGGTTTTATCTTGGATAAGACTAGACTATACGAGTTGTATAGTCTAGTCACGTATGGGATCAAGGAGTCATATGGTGGACTGTGTATGGGTGTCCATCTCACTATCTTGGTGATGACTCAAGGGTACGAGTCATATGTTGTGGTCATGAGTCAAGGGGTCGACTCGTAACCACCTGCGGTCTTTTTATATTTTTTAGCTTAGGGCACTTTAGACATTTCTCACTTAAAACCCTTAAGACCCATATCCCTATAACACTTTTTTGTCATTCATTCCACACTTTACAAAACTAAACATCCTCTTTACTCTCTCAAAATCCTCTCATGCAAAATTGGCTAGGGTTTGTCATCTTATGGCTTAAGGATCAATTTCTCTCTGTGAATCTTTCTAATTCAGGCATGTGACTCTTTCCTCATTGTTACTTTAATAAAATCATATGTTTAAAGCATTTTTCGTGAATCATTACTGGTTATTTTGACACCAACGTTGAGGGGTTTGAATGCATATCATTGAACATTATTTTCTATGGTTTAAACTGTGATTACTCATGTTTTAATTTTGGTTTTACAAATGCGGGTGCATGAGAATGGTGATTTAATTAAGGGAGAGTGGTTATACCCAAAAATTTGATGAGTTAGGCTTTGATAATGGCATGCCCTCAACCTGTTTATGAAATTGTCAATGCGAATGATATAGTCACAAGTTGAACTATGTTTTTGAACTAAGGTTTTGGCATAACCATGATAGTAATTGCTGATGGACTTTATACAGGATTTTTGTCTATAGATTGAATTGAATCAAAAACCTTGTGGGGTACACTTGAATCTCTCAATTGATTTTAATAATAGAGTCTACAGGGTACGAAAGACTCCCCTAAGGATTGGCGGGTGATATTGCTTCTGCGGGGTATGAAAGTCTCCCTTAAGGATTGGCGGGTGACATTGCTTGCAAGCTATAGTCACTATGACGATACCACTTTATAATGCCTTAATAATTGACTCCTGGAATTAGTGGTTTGGTTATATTCTAAAGGTTTAAATTGGGAAATAATGGCATGTTGTGATTGCTATCCTGAAGGTGTGGGTCCGATGGACAGACATCTGAAACTTATGATTGTCTTCATGAGGTTTGGTCTTGATGACATATGTGCATGGTTCACTCTATTGATGTGATTTTTATCTTAGTTTAACATAGGGTCAGGGCATTTCCTGGTCTTCCTTAATACCCCTAGTTTGTGCGGCTAACACACACCGAGGCCCTTTTAGTAGGGGGAGTCGAACCTATATAGCCCGTGGGTGGATTTTTATGAAAGTTAAGCTATACAATCTAGGTTAAGATTTAAATGCATGCTAAACCTTGTTCTTTATCCTAAAATGGTATATATATGTGTGTGTGATTGTATATGGTTATTTGATTTGGTTTTGAATGATGACATTATTTTATCTATATCCCTCAGTTACATTCTAGCGTTCACTCCACTAACTGTCTTCTGGCGCTATATTCCCACACGATGTAGGAATCGATTATACTACCATTCCTTCTTCTAAGTGACTTGGATTCAAGGAAAACTTTGATTCAGATTGGAATGGCGATCTTCCATACTCTGGAAGACTCCATTTCATGCTATGGACTTTTTTTTCATTATTGTTATCTCTTTGGCTTTGGTTTTGGCTATGGTCGGGGGCATGTCCCACTGGAAATCCCTTGATTTTGGTTAGAGTCTTTGTCAAACTACTATGGGAATAGGAGGTGTCAGTATTAGTGTTAGCATTGGTATTGGTATTGGCATTGGGATTGGTATTGGTATTGGTTGGATATTTGGTTGTGGCTGTTAGGTTATGGTTGTAGACTTACTTTATTATCTTTAGATTATTTTTGTTTTATCTTGTTATATGTTCAAAATCCATCCGACAAGGGGTGTAGGGTTATTAACAATGGGGTATTGGGGGTGGACTCCGATACTGGTTGAACTTGAGAAACCAAACACGACTAAGCCCTGGTTTGGGTTATGACATAGACGGCCTTGAAGGCTATAGGATGTTGTGATATCAATATTATGACTATTTTTATGTTCATGATGCAAAATGAGCTAACAAGAGTTGAACGTGTTTCTTTGGCTTTCTTCTTTGATTATTATGAATAGATGGGTAAAGTTTCAACCTTTGCTAAAATACTTACTCATGCCTTGTTTAAATTTTTTATTGGTCGATATGTTTGCTTTTTGCATGTAAAATTATTTTCTTTATGCCAAAAAAGAATATTCACTATTGTTTGTTTCGCCTTAATAAATTAGATGGATAAAGTTTCGACCTTTTCTTAATTAAAATAGTACTCATGCCTTGTTTAAATTTATTATTAGTGGATATGTTTGCTTTTAGAATGTAAAATTGTTTCCTTTATGTCGAAAAAGAACAGATACTATTGTTAAGGGTCTATGGAATTGTTTCTCAATTTGAAGTTGTGAGTTACTTGTATCTAGGGATTTGGTGTTATTTTTGAAAGGCATATCATAGTGTGCTATTTTTGTGGCCTAGTGATTTGCAAAATCATCGCTTAAGGATGAAGTTGACCACTTTGGCATACACATGATAGTTGGCTCATTCGCACGTAAAAATTGTAATTTAAGACCGATTCTTAATTCTTTTGATTGAAGAGTTATTTTTCTTCATGATTATATGCCATGATGAGATGGTAAGTTCTTTTGATATATGTTTTTGGTCATGAATTACTCGTCTTCAAGGTCAAAACAATCTTTAATTTTCTCTAGATTTAATTTGAAATTTGTTAGGGTTATAGATTTTTTCACTACAAGAAATAGGCTTATTAGGAACCAACATATTACGACAAGTAAAGAATTTTGTCCCTAATAAGGACCAAATGTTTCTCCAGTCCCTAATTCTTCTCCAATTGAGAAAGAGCCTAAATATATTCAGTAATATCATCTACAACCGGTCCCAAATTGCCTAATTGTTCCTTAAAGATATTAGAAAAAATAAAGAATTGAGTGTTTTAATATAAATTTAATCCATGAACCCTGGTATGACAAACTGAAAAATTCATCACTTAAATACTCAACTCAATGATCCAAAACCTCAAATCATAAACCCTAATTCCCTTTTGAACCCTTTGGCTACAAAGAATCTCAAGATCCACTCCAGCAACTGGAGGTGTGAAGAAAACACACAAATACAGGACGGGAATTGTGGTGTTTAGAGAAATTTAAAGGTGTGAGAAATCAATTGAACCCCTTATCTGATAACTTACTTTCAATATTTATTTTGTCGATTTTCTCGACATTAAGATTGAACTCCAACTCCAAAGATTTACTATTGTTGTGGTACAAGCGGCAGCTAAGGCGTATCTTGTTGGATTATTTAAGTAAACTAATCTTTGTGCAATTGAATCTAAGAGGGTCACCATTATGCCCAATAACATTAAGCTTGTAAGAAGAATTTTATTTCATTATTTCTACACTATTAAGGTCACGCTTCTCTTTTACTTTGAGCATTATAAGTTATTTGTTTTCACACTTTTAAAGATGAATTCTTGGGTCTCCTAAGCTTTAGAAATTGGAAATTTTGTCTGTAGGATTTGAGGTAGAATAATTCTACTGTATTTATGTTGGAACTGTATATGTTGATATAGTTTTTAACTTTAGCATCTCTTATTCAAGTGCACATCAAGAAATTAACTTGTTAATTACTATTTGTTGTTTTTGTTAGTATCTTATTTCTTGTTAATTAGTTTCTTTTTTGGTCTAGAAAATTTTAGACTATTTTTTTGTTTAAGAGGATCTATCAGTAAAGCTTGTGTATGCTCTATAATCCTCAGATCCCATTTTGTGGGATTATATTGGTTATATTATTGTTATTATTTAGTTTGGTAAAGGGAAATTCTTGGTTTATCAAATTTCTTGTCGATTCTCTAATTTTTCTCCTTTATTTTAATTTGGTATTTGGTGATAATTTTTTCTTGATGATTATGTTGGGTGTGAGAGATTGTGTATTTTTTAGTTGTTGAGTTTGGTGAAGGTAAATTCCTTTGTTGCCCTTGCTTGACAGAGTACTATGACTCTATAAGGATGAATACTGATATGGGAGCTGTATATATGCCAATAAGTTTTTAACTTTAGTGTCTGGTTAACATATTTTTTGGTTCTTATTGGAGATTTGATTTCCAAGAATATTTACTTTTTCATGGTTCTTCTTGAAGTTCTGATAATTATGATAGGTGCACAGAAAAAGATCTATATATAGTATTTGCTACGTGTGTTTTTTCTAGAGTAAGGTTTTTGGACACATAACTGGGGTGTGTGTGACTTTTGTAAAGCATATCCATCTCAAGATAGGGAAAAAGAGGATGACAGTAGGTTGAAGGTCAGAAAAAATAAGTTTCTAACTATGATGAATTCTCGAGATACTGAATACTAATTTTGATATTTGACTTGAATAGAGCTAATGACCAAACATACTCCAAGGCTCTCAAGTCTCTCATAAAGTCCACAATCATTCTCAAGATTTCCTAAAGTTATTCCAACCATTTTAGGAAGGTTGACTATTGCTATATCTTGTTTTGATGATAAAAAACTAACAACAAGGGAACAGATCCCTGGGTGTTCAAATTGCTATATCTGGTTGTGATGGTGAGTAGCTGACAACAAGGGACCATGTCCCCGAGTCTTCATGAATTCAATACAACTGTCACTATCCTGTGCAGTTATCACTATCCTATGTAATTTTGTCTTTTAGTGTAACAAATTGTATAGGTGAGCTTGTACCCATTAGGACACCTGGCCCAACAAGATTTCTACCCTAACCATTCTTCCACTATAAAATAAAAAGATTGCTTCTCAATTGGTGAATTTTCACAATCTGGTAATCCAAGAATGAATGAAAACTCAACTTTGGAAATTATTCAAGTTCTTATTTCCTTATGTACTGAAAGAGTGAGTGTTCTTGAGTCAAGTTATGGTCTGTAATTGAATTACTCATATTATAAGTGTAACACCTTCTTTGTTTTCTTGAGTGAGCTTAGCTAAAGTTACCTAAGTTTGATATTGGTTAGAGTTATTCAATATCAAGGTGAGTTCTTGGAAGAGTTATCAAGGTGGGCTTGTAGTAGAGCTATTACAAGAAGGTGAAACCTAGAGTTAGGTTCATTGGAGTCTGTAATCAAGAGTTTTATTATAGTGGATTATTGGATGCTTGTGAGGGAAAGCCGTGGTTTTTCTCCCTTAAGCTAGGAGGTTTCCTCATTAATTCTTTGTGTTCTTTAATTTTCTACAAATTTTTTAGTTTTGGAGTGCTTTACTATTTGATTGACTATGACTGACTCAAAGATACCAAGTCCCTCACAGTGTGGTGCAACCCGTCCAAATTCCTACAATTGGTATCATCCAGAACACTCTAAAAGGTCAACACCTAGAGTGATTTGGTTATAATGGTAGATCCACCTAATCTGTAAGTAGGGAAATCTACCACTAAACTACCTAGATTTAATGGGTAATTCTAAGGGTGGTGAAAAATAAGGATGTATGACTTCATTATGGTTGAGGATAGTGAGTTGATGAATGTAATACTGGATGGCCCTCATGTGACAGTTAGAGAAGTCAAAGAAGGAGATACAACTAGAATGGTTGTTAAAAGCAAAAGAGAATATGATGATAAATATAGACGAAAAGTTGAGTGATAACGCTCAACTTACACGTAAATTTAAGTGCACGGAAGTCGTCGTCAATATATTTAATCAACTTTGGAGTCGGGGTCGAATCTACGAGGAACAATGTGAGTGGCAATCAAATTAATTCTGAATAATAAATATAAGTTAAATTCAAACCAATGGTACAAAAAGATAAAAATAGGGGTACACGTATCAACACTAATGTTTTTTTTGGGGTTTTTCTAGTATAAATTCGGGACTATGAATAATTAGAGGTTTAACAATTAGGCACGGATCTTGGGATTATGCATTACTAAGGGAATGACATGTGGGTGTAAATAATCAACATCACTTTAGTAAATCAAATATGAGTAGGTTTGATTATAGATTTTGATGCTAGTTTTTCAACAAATCACCAAACTTTCACCCATTGATTCTTTCAAATACCTAATGGGTGTGTTTAACATTTGGTAACCAAAACCTCAATTTAGGCATCCCTATTTCTAGGATAATGCTGATGGAATAGTTAACTTCACAACCACCCTTATTTCTAAGATAGTGAAAATTTAGCAAACTATACACATAATTATCTATCATTGCTTTGGTCTCCACATCCCCCTATCAAGGATGATGTGGATTCCTAAAGTTCACCCAAAACCCTTATTTCAAAGATGGCCTTGATCTTTCTAGAATTTGGAGCTGTCACTCATCAAAACCACGTGGGTATTCGGGGCTTTCACCCACAATTCCCAACCAAGTTAGCATAACAATGCTAAAACCCATAAGTATGAACTACTGTATAATGGCTAACAATAACAACCCACACACACTTTAACCCCTATTCACACATAACCCCATGAGGGAGATCTAACTACACATAAGATTAATAAGTAAAGATATACCCATAATCTCCATTGAAATATGACAGAGTCCAAGCACACACACACGTGTACATGGTCTTATCAAGTAGTAAAGTGTCTTCAAGAAAGCCTAAGTATCGATCTCTCAGGGACTTTCGTTCGCCGACTATCCAATTCTAGTTTAACCAATTGAGGAGATTAAAAAATAAAATTTTAGAATTATAAATTAAAAATAAACTAAAATAATGCAGAAAAGTAATGACTTTGAACAATCAGTGGATAGAAACCCAGGGTTAAGGATTTTGAACAATCATACTACATTATTGAACTTCATTCATTAAATCGCTTATCTTGGTTGTTGATTCGTAGGGTTAATTGAATGATCATGGTTTTCCAACCTCTAATCCTTTACCTAAGTTGAACCTTACAACTACATCGTTGAGTAGGGATGTAATACTCCTATTAGGTTATTTAAGCTATCATCCTACGGGTGAATCAAGTAAGGCTTCTAAGTACATCCCTGTCCTAGATGATAATTCGAATTCCTTAATTTATAAAGAAATAAGAATCATACTTCGTTAATTCCCACGTTCTATCTCCCTATTCCCTCTCCCAAGATCACAAGGTCGACAATACATGTATTATAGGGGTGATCAATCCTAAAAATAATTAAATCAATAATAAATAACAACCATAATGATAAGTAATTAAACGAAATTAATTCAAAACAAAAGTAATCATGATCTTGGCCTTATCCCAAGAAAAGGACTTTTAGCCTTTAATGGAAATATTCATTATCCAATCCCTTGGATTGATGATACAAACTATAAAGAAACTAAATTAAAGAATGATAAAACCTAAAAAGAAGTTGTGGTAGCCTCCAATGCTCCAAGATGTCCAAAATTTATGTAAAAACGTGATACAACATGTATATATAGCATAAGGGTAAGCCAAGTCTGTGTAAAAGTCGAATTATCATGAAACGCCCAATGTGAAGTGGACCGTGCATTTCACCCTCTATTCCTATGGAATGGGGCATGCTTTTCACCCTCTATTCCATAGCAATAGCGTATACTGCGCATGTTAATCGCATGTCTTCTCTGGAATTTATCCTCTGAATTTTGGTTAAGTGTTGGTCCTTCCTCCTTTTATCCCTTGTCTTGTGGTGTCTTTCCAATGATTTTTCATCCTCTATATCAACCATATATCTTAATATTAAGATCACAAAGTATCCTAAAATAAAAAACCACACGAATTAGAAGCACAAACACATAACATCCATCACGATGAATAAAAAACAAGAGCTTAGACTAGGTTGATTTCCATGGTCTTTCACTATAAGTTTCCACTCTTCCTTTGACTCATTTGAACTTTGTACACTCTTAAAACTTTGTTACACATACAATAACACATTCAAAACCCTTTGTAACACATAGAACACAATAGAATCCAATAAGATAGACTAGGTAAGCAACTAGCTCAAGCTAGAAAGACTAGTTTTGTCTATTGAACTCTAATTGACTCATTTAAGTACCAACTTGTTTGAAAACCCTTGTAACCAGTATAAAATTTGATACACATTCATATCATTATAAACTAATATAGTGTAGAATCATCCTCAACACAAGACTAAAAAGACTAGAATAGTGACACTAGAATACATAAATACACCCAATATCAAAATAATTTATTGATGATTAAGTGAATGTTACTTCAAACTTTGAACTCCTACAAATAAACAATGGAAGTGAGCCATTCCTCCTCTTAGAAGGTCTCCAATGTATTCTTCACCCAAAATTAATACAATATTTTCTTCTCCAAGTATGGAGGCTATGAACTCAAGAACTAAAACCTAAAAATTTGGGAAGATGGAATGTTGTCCATGAATTAGGGTTTGAGTCTTTTTGCCAAAAATTTTGGGATCAACCACATGTATTTGCAGATTTTCCCTTTGGCTGCCATTTTTTGCTAAGTCGCGATCGTGTGGGTGTGGCCGCGACTGCGAATATCTTCCACGACTGTGGTTGCTTGAATTTTTCTTGACTGTTGCGACCACAGTCACCAGACTGCAACCACAACAACTGAGGCCAGTTCCTTCTCTAAGTCTTCGGTTGCACTTTCTTGCTCCCTTTTGGTCATTTTTAGCTCAAATCCATATCTTTTGATCTTATCAACTCTATACCTGCAAAGTGTGGATATTAGTGCATTTAATCACAATTATGTCTCATTAATTCACTCAAAACAAGGTAATATGCATAAATATTTAGTGCAAATGAGTGTTAAAATCACCACTCATCAACACCCCCAACTTAAAGTCTTTGATCGTCCTCAAGAAGCACTACCTCTTACCATGAGACACAAGTTTTTATGCCCAAACTTTATGCCTTAAAGATCATGATGACTTCAACCTTAGTAACTACCACAAGCATCTTATTGCACATGGGCTAAGCTAACTTTTACTAATCCCCTTATCATAAGATGTACTATCAAAGGATACATAAGAATTCAATGAGCAATCAAGCAACAACAACAAATGCTCTAGAAATGACCCACTTTTTGACCAAAATTAAGGTATAATTCATTTGTATTATTGTTCGGGAGGTGACACAATCACCCACCTCAACTTGTTCACATGCCAACCTCACAAGAAAGAGAATTTCACACACCAAACTACCAAATATGCAACAAGGAATTTTAAGTGCAAAAACTCTCTTCCCCACAAATAAAATCTCTATGTAACAAGTGTCATGCCATAGGTTTGGCCCAATTTTCAATCGCCACTACAAAGAAACTAAATGTTTGGAGATCTCGAAGGACTTTCTAATCTTGTAACATAGGTTCGGGTTAGGGTAGGATATCATTTGGGAAAAATATGGCTACACCATTCCTTGAATGGATATTAGTGCATTTAATCACAATTATGTCTCATTAATTCACTCAAAACAAGGTAATATGCATAAATATTTAGTGCAAATGAGTGTTAAAATCACCACTCATCAACACCCCCAACTTAAAGTCTTTGCTCGTCCTCAAGAAGCACTACCTCTTACCATGAGACACACGTTTTTATGCCCAAACTTTATGCCTTAAAGATCATGATGACTTCAACCTTAGTCACTACCACAAGCATCTTATTGCACATAGGCTAAGCTAACTTTTACTACTTCCCTTATCATAAGATGTACTATCAAAGGATACATAAGAATTCAATAAGCAATCAAGCAACAACAACAAATGCTCTAGAAGTGACCCACTTTTTGACCAAAATTAAGCTATACTTCATTTGTATTATTGTTCGGGAGGTGACACAATCACCCACCTCAACTTGTTCACATGCCAACCTCACAAGAAAGAGAATTTCACACACCAAACTACCAAATATGCAACAAGGAATTTTAAGTGCAAAAACTCTCTTCCCCACAAACAAAATCTCTATGTAACTAGTGTCATACCATAGGTTTGTCCCAATTTTCAATCGCCACTACAAAGAAACTAAATGGTTGGAGATCTCGAAGGACTTTCTAAGCTTGTAACATAGGTTCGGGTTAGGGTAGGATATCATTTGGGAAAAATATGGCTACACCATTCCTTGAACATCCGCATCACACTTTTCAATTCTTCTTTTTGACTATGGGCCACTCTTCTTTGTTTTATCTCTTTTCATATGCCTACAATTCATTTTCTTTGTTCTCCATTTTTCCTTCATTCCTTTTTCTTGCAACTCATTCTTTTGTCGGATCCTCTCTTTTCTATTCATTTGGTTTCAATGCTAAGGCAACTAGGCATTTCACTTACAACTTCGTGGCCCCAAACTTACTTTCATCAATTTTTACCAACCTCGACTTAGGCTTTTAGCGTCAAATTGTATTTTTCAAGTTCAAGGAGGGTATGGTTCAAAAGAGGGATAAAAAGAATGGCTCACGACTTGTAATGTATTTGCCAAAGAAAGGTTCAAAGTCTCAAAGTGGGTAACTAGGGCTTATATTTATTCTTGGGTAGGCCTTGTTTTAGGATAAAGTGGCTTCTAAAATCACAAAGATGGCCTAAGATCATTTCTCTAACCAAATACAATTAAAATTAGCTTTAAATGACTAACAGGGAAAGTTCTAGATAACACAAGTTTACAAGAGATAAATTCAAAGATCTCACCCCATATGGCATGCAAAATTTTCCAAGGGAGCTCAAATGTCCCTCCCGCTAGAGATAATTTTGCAGTATCTAATTCTATTCACAAGTCAAAAATTTATGGAGCCACAAAAAGACAAATTTTTTTTTTACAAAATTGCTCACATCCATGTCCTTGATTCTACTTTGAAAATTTTTGGATGGAGGGGGTTGTTCATTATACATTAGTACCATACACAATTTTCTAAACTATGGCAACAACCAAAGCCTTAGCCTTACATTTTAGTTTAAAATGGGAAAACTACCCATATGGCTACTCAGACTTCGCCAATGGTGTATAACGTCATCCCAAATCAACAATGCCGGGTACTTAGAAATCCCCTGTATCTATGTCTCAAAATTCAATCACAATACTTTACCCTTATGAATATTGTCACTCAATCTATCATAGGGCAAAGCTAGTCATGTATCATCAAAATCAATATAAAACTATAGTAAGAAGGAAAAGTAAAACCAAAACCACATGATAATCCATAAAAATGTAGTATCCCATAACAAAATAAAATAATATCTAACGTGTCATCCCAAAATAACAACATACAATGAAATATTCATCACACAACATCACAACAATACAAATCCAGGGGCTATCCCAACTAAAAGAAATGTAGTATCCTCACTGCATGTACAATAAAGAATAAGTAAGAGGGGTCTCCCTGGATCTACATCAAGATCTACTCTCTCCCACAGACTTAACACCATCACCATCAGCATCATAGGTAGACCACTCAGTAGGGGCCTCATCCTCACTATCCACCTAAGGTAAAAGTGGTCTATCATTAGGTTTGAGCACTTTAAAGATGCCCTTTACCCCCTTCCACAACTTCTTAAAAAATTTATCTCTTTTCACAATTTTCATATGTGGTTCTCCTGGTACCTGAGGCAATCTGTACACTAGCTCCCTAATCTCCCTCATATGACCTGAGATGTCATCGAGATGGTTGGCTGATGAAGGTCTACAAGAATCCATGTCCTATTGGGCTAATTTACTAGAGTCCATCTTCCTTTTCTTGCTCTGACCTGGGGCACCCTAACCGCTGTATTTAGTAAGACGATGCGTAGACCTGGGTACACCCAATTATCTGCAGCATACTCTGCCACTTCTGCCCTTTTGCAAAGTTCAGTAATAAGAAAAGGGAAAAGAAGTGCATCCTCCATAATTTTTGAAATACCACCACTCCAAAAGAACAATCTCGCCTATATTAATAGGGATGCCATATAGGATACAAGCCACCATCTGAGCTTGTAAATCTGTGACAATGGTCATATAGGTGCATGGCGATACTATACTGCATATGATGTTTAGCCAAAGTCTAGACTTTGCTGTCAAGTTGTTCATCAAAATATCTCTCTTAGTGATGGACCAGGGAACTTTTTTTCTAGGATATAAAATGTCTACCATCCAATTCCCTGGCTTACATGCTTTTTCCTGGAACTACTCCATGTCCACATTTGGTAGCCCATATACCTCATTAATTCACTCAGCTCTGAAGTTTACTTGCTTTTCCTAAATTGTCATCACTGAGTTTGTGAGAGAAACTACAGTAAGGTTTACATAGAACTCATGTACCCAATGCTCATTTGCATAGTAAGGGTTCGGGGCAAAGCATATCCACCTGGTAGCATTGAGTCAGGCATGGAATGCTGGAAGCTTCTCCTCCACTTTGTCAAGGCAGATACCCTTTTCAGGGAGTAACTTAGTCTTGTGAAAATCTGCATAGTAGTAGTGTTGGTGTGGAAATGAACCTAGAGTCGTCAAAATCTCTTATTTTTTAGGCTTACAGCCTGTAAGAAATGCAACTCAGGCCAACATTAGCATTATCATACCAAAAACTTGCCAGATCAAGCAGATAAACTTCATATGACAGTGTAATAGAAAGTATTAGGGGCAGAAATAGTTGTACATAAATTTTGGATTCCTACAGAAAAACCCTCAGGTATGGCGATCATGGAGCAGTGATCGCGACTGTGGTACACAATGCAGACATCGGGACTGCGATCGCGGTACCTGAGACCATATTCTAGTAATTCTACACTCTCTTCAAAACATAACTTTAAACCCAATTCTTTATTTTAACTAGGCATATTTATATTATAAGCAAAGAATTTAAGCCTAGTATGTGTGATTATAGCCCCAAACTCGAAATAATTCAAATTGAACTTATTGGGGAATTAAATCAAACATATAATGTACACAATTATTTCAACCGTTTAAAGCTTAAATTTGGGTACTCAAGACTTCCCCATTAGTGTGTACCCCAACTACAACAACTAATCATAACAATAATACAAATAAGCATGTATTTAATAATGAAAACATCATTTCAGGCATTCCCTAAACCACAAGTTCTAAGCATATAATTATCCAAATCAAAGAAGTTGAGACAACTTACCAAGTTAGATGATTCAATTAGATTAAAATAACACTTCGATATACAATGAAATGCCATAAATTTGAGAGAATTTTGAGAGAAACTGAGAGAGAAGTGTGGGAATAAATGGCATTCGAATGGTCACTTAAACTGAATTGACCATAATCACAGTCCTTGTTTTGTGATCGTGGTCATGCAGCCTCTGTGATTATGGAGGCACGGACAGCGGTCGTGATAACTGAGACCAATCAATCAGGTCTCTTACATTTCCTACTCAGTCCAAACTTTCCAATTTCACACGTTCGTTTTTCAAATTCAATCAAAACTCCTCTTAGTACTAACATTTCATAGATTATACATGAATGAACAAAACAAAAATCTACTATACCATGCATGAATTAAAAAGGATATGTTCCACCTCTCATGGCGTGATGGGGTGCCTCCCATCGAGCGCTTTATTTAACATCATAGCACGACGCCTTCACCACTTCTTTTTGTGCTTCCACTTAGAAGATTTGAATCTTTGCCCCAGATTTTGTTCAATATGCAATGAGCAGTAGAGGGACAAAAAATTAAAATCTTCCAAGATAAAACTTGGAAGATATGAGGAAATGGCAAGCAAGTTTTGATCTCACCATTTTGAAGACTTAAACCCTTTACCCAACATCACATTGAACTTTTTCTTTGTCTCCTTGGGTAAAAGTGAGTACATCAATAGGCCATTCCTTGTATGTCAGAATTTGAGTTCCTTGGCCATTAATGGATGGGGTTCCATATGCCCTTTTGGAATATAAAATCTCAAGATATAGGGATTGTGCCCTCCTCCTCAAAATATACCATTTGCCTAGGTAGATGGATTCTCATCACATCTTCTAAGCACAATGTTGATAAGTGGTTTGAATGAGGTCCAACCCCTAGTTTTGGAATTGCTTCCTCCAAAGCATCTTCACCTCGAAATGAGCTGGAGTTATCATAAATGATTTTCCTTGATTCTTCTTGAGAATCTAGCACCAATCTTTTTATTTTGGCTTCTTCTTACTTATTTAATTTAGTAGATTGGGAAGTCACCGAGGAGTCTTTACTACCAAGCTCATCATCATAGCTTGGTTTCTCTTCTTGATGAACTGCCTCTTGGGAATTGGCAAGGTAGTGAGAGTTTCAAACTTTTCTTCTTTGCTCATTTCCCCCATCTTGACTTTTTTCCATCCTAATTCCTCTTGATGCATGTCTTCTAGGTTCTTCTCCATTGTATCCAACCGATCTAAAATAGCTAGTAGCCTTGGGTTAATCCTATTGGACTTGGTATGTTGCTCTTTATTTTTTTCCCCATAAGACCCATCAAGCTCATAAGAAGAGCCAACAACCTAATTAGCATAGTAGGGCGTAGGGGCATTTTGGAAGTCATCCCAATGTCCTTCTCGACCACTACATAAAGAACACCTATACTCCCTATAGGATTGAGATGGTGGATCCATATCTCTTTGGCAAGCATAGTTATAATCTCTCCTGAAGTGTGGTCCATCATAAATTAGACATGGGCCATCATGATAGGATTCCCAACTACCGACATCATACTTTTTGGAAAATGCCATAGAGAAAAGCAAAATAAAATAAAAATCTATCTACAAAAGAAAATCACAAAGAAATATATACAAGCTTGAATTCAAGCAAGTAAGCTAAAATTCCAAACTAACTTAATATGCCAAATTGTTTCCCAATAATGGCGCCATTTTTTAATTATGCTCAACTTACATGTCAATTTAAGTGAAAGGTGGTCGTCGTCAATATATTTACCCAACTTTGGAGTCGGGGTCGAATCCACGAGGAACAATGTGAGTGGCAATCAAATTAATTCGGAATAATAAATATAAGTTAAATTCAAACCAATGGTACAAAAAGATAAAAATAGGGGTACAAGTATCAACACTAATGTTTTTTTTGGAGTTTTTCTAGTATAAATTTGGGACTATGAATAATTAGAGTTTTAACAATTAGGCACGGATCTTGGGATTATGCATTACTAAGGGAATGACATATGGGTGTTAATAATCAACATCACTTTAGTAAATCAAATATGGGTAGGTTTGGTTATATATTTTGATGCTAGTCTTTCAACAAAACACCAAACTTTCACCCATTGATTCTTTCGAATACCTAATGGGTGTGTTTAACATTTGGTAACCAAAACCTCAAATTAGGTATCCCTATTTCAAGGATAATGCCCATGGTGTAGTTAACTTCACAATCGCCCTTATTTCTAAGATAGTGAAAATTTAGCAAACTACATACATAATTGTCGATCATTGCTTTGGTCTTCTCATCCCTCTTTCAAGGATGATATGGATTCCTAAAGTTCACCCAAAACCCTTTCAAAGATGGCCTTGGGCTTTTACTCATCAAACCCATGTAGGTATTTGGGGCTTTCACCCATAAATCCCAACAAAGTTAACATAACAATGTAAAGTGTGATATTAGTGCATTTAATCACAATTATGTCTCATTAATTCACTCAAAACAAGGTAATGTACACGAGTGTTTAGTGCAAATGAGCGATAAAATCACCACTCATCATTAAAAAGAATTATAAGGCTAAGAAACTGTTAGTTTGTGGCATAGGGCCTGATGAATAAAATAGGATTTCTGCATTTGGAAATGCTAAAGAAATCTGTGATTGTTTGAAGACTTCTCATAAAGGAACAACCGATGTGAATGATTCAAAGGTTGATATGCTGACCACTCAGTATGAAACCTTCACTATGATAGAAGGAGAAACTATCTAAGAGATGCTTATAAGATTTACTTCAATCACCAATGAGTTGCACAATTTAGAAAAAGTGATTCCTTTGTAAAAATAGGTAAGAAAAATTCTAAGGGTTCTACCTAAATCCAGGGAAAGTAAAGTGGATGCTATCACCAAGGAAAGGAACCTGAAAACTCTCACTATGGATGATCTTATTAGTAATTTGAAAACACATGAACTCAAGAAGTAGTAAGGACAAGACAATAAGGAAGCTGAAAGAGAAAAATACCTAGATTTGAAGACTGCAAAGTCTGAATCAAGTGAAGAAGACATGAATGTTTCCTATTTGGAAAAAAGAATTGTTAGAGAAATGAAGAAAAGTGGTCAGTTTTTAAAAAGATGAAGTATCATAAAAAAGGGAGGCACTATGAAGGTTAGTCATAAATGTGTAAGTCCTGAGCATTCATCAATAACTATTGAATGCATAAAATAGATTACCATAAGTACCTAAAGACTAGAGGTGACAAAGGTAAGGGAAAGGACCAGGTTATTATAAAATCAAGAATAAAGGTTGTAGCTGATTTTGCAGTTAAGCAGGCCTTAGTTGTCTAGGGGAATTCTTCCAGTGAATCTGAAGAAGATGCAAAGCATAAAGATGTTTCCATGCTGGCAGTGTAGGATGAGAAAGCGAATTTTGATTCCTTGTCTACTCTCATGAAAAAACTGAAGAAGAAGGAGAAAATGAGGTAACCCTCTCTGACATTAGAGAAAACTTAGGAAACTACTCTACTAGAAAGATAAAAAATCTTGCTAATGTGTTGATTGATTCTATGTGTGAACTGACTGCTGAGAAAAATTCTCTAGAAGAAAAGGTAGAGAATCAAGAGCTTGAATTAATTGTCTTAACTTTCCAGATATCTGAAATTGAGGTACAGGTTACTAAGTTGAAATCTAAAAATCAGAGTCTAGTGAGTCAACTGGAAAAAGTAGGTAATACTAATGATGCAAAGGAGAAAAATTCTCTAGAAGATCTAGTAAAATATTAGGATCTTGAATTAATCTCTTTAACTCTCCAAATATTTGAAACTAAGGAATAGATTGCTAAGTTAAAATCTGAAAATCTGAGTTTGGTGAGTCAACTGGAGAAAGTAGATGATTCTAATAGTAAAAAGAAGAAAGAAGCCTCAAAGTTTTAGATTGAGATTGAAGAAAAATTAAAGAATTTCCAAAAGCATCTTATGACTTCACTCCAAAAGAATGAAGACTTAGAAAGGGACCTGGTCTGTCTGAGAGAAGAACTTAGTAAATCATTATAATAGATCATATCCTCACATATACTTTCTAACTTAACTAGTCAAGGTGTAAAAAATGGTAAGGCCCTTGGGTATCAGTACAAAACTCAATCACCTGGGTCTCAAGGCAAGGTTGTTCAAGATGTCAGAAATAAAGTACACAAATCTCTATGCACTCATTATGGAAGAGATAGTCACTTGAAGGAAAACTATCAAAGTTGGATTATAGCTAGAATAAGCAGTGTTAGATATATCCAGCTAGGGAATACCTATACTAAGGGTTCCAAACCTTTGAAAAATATAAATAATCACTCATTACCTAGACAGGCCAAGAAAGATTTGATCACACCTTTGTCCTCCTGCTGGGAACTCAAAACTCAAGTGGGTTCCCAAACCTAACAAATGATTTGGTTTGACTGTGGGAGAAATAGACTGCAGTTAGAAATAACACTTTGATAAGTAATTGCTCAAAGAATATGACTGAAAGGTCTGACTGTATCTCTTGCCCCAGACAATTCAAGTAGAGGTATCTCAATTGAAAAAGGCAATCAGTTGATTTCAAAGGAGCTAAAATTTTAAGGCAACAAGTCTTAAGTATAGGAGGAAAGAAATATGCGCTTATGATTGTGGATGACTTCTCAAAGTTCACTTGGACTATATATTTGGGAACCAAGAATGAAATATATAATGCTTTGGTTTTGTGTTCCTGCAAATTCAAATGAATCTGCTCTTGTGGGATACAACTCATCAAGAAAAGCATACAAAGTTTTCAACAAAAAAGAACTATGTGTGTTAAAGAGGATATGTATGTGGTCATTAATGAGTTAGGAGAGATAATAAATCACGGTGATGATGAAGATTCTGACACTCATTCCTATTTAAAGGGATGATATTAATGAAGATAATGGTCAAGGAAAAATTAATGCAGAAGGAAATGATGAAAGTAGTAGTTATCCAATATCTCAGTCACAAAATTCAGTTCCAGTTGAAAAACAAGAAGAAAAGTCTAGTAAAAATTCACAAGGACCTGGTACTAGTGGAACTCATCTCAGAAAGACTAACTGGAGAGATAGATGCTCTCACCCTCTTGACATTATGACTTTATGTTTTGGAGTCTGGAATCCAAACAAGAGCTTAAGTTAGATATCACATGTTTTTTCCAACTTTGGTGCCCCAAAAGTGAGCTAAAAATGTGAAAACAATTCTAAAAGATGCTGGTTGGTTCAAGCCAATACAGCAGGAACCTTGGAAATTTAAAGGATGCTAAGTCTGGGATTTAGTCTTCAAACCTATTTTCAGAACTATATCTGGAATGAAGTGAACTAAAATAATTAAGTTTAGGTTGGGATTGACCAATTCAACCTAACCTACTAAATAAAATAGTTTTTCTCCTTAAAATTGGCTATGATCAGGAGACAACTATCCTTGGTAAAATTGGTGCATATTGGTCTAACTCAGTACTATACCTTTGCAGGAATACACCCATGGGAATAATTTTGGAAGAGGACAGATGTGACTTACATAAAATTAAGGATACTCTTAAGAAAGAGAGGGACCTGGTCCTATCTCTCAATGTTAGTACCAAATTAGTGTACTTTAATAATCATAAAACTCTATCTAAAAAGCCACACACCCTTTATCATCTAAGCAAAAGCTATCATTTTATCAATAATGTGAAGAGTCATCTTGTTAAAGTTAGACTCGTCATTTCAAAAAGCAAAATTTTTTAATGACAATGGTCACCTCACTTAAACCAGTAAACCAAATTTATCTCCTTTTATTCTCTTCCAAAAATCAACTCAAAACATTTGTTCCAATTGTCCTTCATTTTTGAGTTAAATTGGTATTTTTCTCTCTCTTACAAAATACTCAAAATGGTAGATACTCTCTCTTTCTCAACCCCTGTTAATAAGCCAGAAGTTGTTAAAGTTATAGAAAATCAGTCTGGACAACCTCAAATCAAAACCTATGATCCTTTAACACCTAGAAAAATAGAATAAATCACCTTAAGTTCTCAATAAGAACCTGCGTTAGATCTGTTTACTAAATTCTCTTTAGAATATCCAAAAATCCTAATTGAGTCTTTTCCCATCCAAACTTTCTCAAACATAGAAATTTATGCTGATCATTCATGATAGAGGATTTGAATCAAGGTTTTGGTTTGATAATTAAACTAAAAACCCCTCTATCAGTAGGTCCTCTTTCCTAAAAAAACCTAAATTATCTCAAGACTCTTAAATCCCTATTTATTCTGAAGAACCATAAAATACAGAACTCTTAGAAACCCCTCAAGTACCTGGTTCCCCTACTCCCTATTAGTTAAATCCCATCTTTTCCTAACTGTGTGACGAGGAAATATAGTGAAAAGGTCTGATCTTACCTACAATGTAAACTAGGTAGCTAAAAACTTACTTCTACTTGAATATGATCCCAAGGAAAACTCTATTAATGTAGAAGAGGAAACAATTGGTAAGAAGGATAATCTGACAAAAGATGGAGATATTGTTCTACCTCTAAATGAAGAGGATAAGAATGAACCTCCTCTGAGGTGGTCTATGAAGAAACAAAGGGGAAGTAAAGGGAAAGAAAAAGTTGTTGATTTTGGTATAAAGGTTGCGAGATCATATTCTACTACGGTGTCTGAAAATAAGTTATTAGTTGATACTATAAAGGCCAACAAGTCTTCTACTACTAAGTAAAAAAGACTCAAGAAAACTATTGTAGTAGAGAAGGAGAATGTTGAGGTTGTAGAGATTAAAGAGGATGAGAACCTTGATCCTGATGTTGTTGGGGCAATGGAGAAAAGAATAAAGGAAATTCATGTTTTAGGAAGGACCAGGTCCTCCCATTCACAGTATGGTGGCCCTGTAGGAATGAAGCAGAAACACATTGTTAGGAAAAAGAAGAAAGTCTCTGAGCGACCTAGTCCCAAAAAGAGAAAAGTTGTTGAAATAGAGGAGCCAAGTAGTGATGTCAAGAGAATAATAAAGGATGAATAAAAGAAGAGTGTATCTAAAGAGCAAAGGAATGAAGTTTAGAAAATAGAGAAAGTATTATGTGGGAGAGTGTTTGATCCCAGGATTTATGAGAAACCCAAAATGGTTAAATTGGTGGAATATGTTAAACAGAAGGGATGGTTACATCTCCTAGAGGATCCATCTCCCATGTTTTTTGAAGAAGAAGTAAGAGAATTTTGTTATACAATGGAGTTCTCAGAGGATGGTTTAATCTTGACTACCAAACTACAAGAAAAACAAATTAGACTAGATGAAGAGTCACTTAGAAAAATCCTAAATATGTCTGTTATAGGGGTGAGGATTGTTGTAAAGCAAAAAACCTCAATGGATTTCTTGATGGATGCTTCTAAGATAAGAGGAACAATAATAACAGGTGTGAAAAAGAAATTTTTCACAAGTGAGTTTTATTTAGTATTTGAATTTGTAAACAAGGTCCTTTTTCCCAGATCAAAGAAAAGGACCATTGCCTCTGTTGTTGATTTTCTTTTGATTGAGTGTTTGAGAAAATTTGAGCTGATAAGTCTCCCTACTCTAATGTTAGAGCACACGCATAAGGTCATTAGTGAAAAGGAAGGAAAATATGGGATGCCTTATGGGTACTAAAGGTGTTTAATAACTTTGAATGATTAGAAAAAAGAGGACTCCTAGAATAGTCAAACAAAAGTTTAGTTTGACAATAGTGGTAGAAAATAAATGCATAGAAGGAAAATTGGGAACTGTGCCCCAAGTGTCAGAACTTTTGACTGCTCAGGGGAATTTAAAGAAAGAGATAAAGGAGATAAGGATCCAGTTAGATGCAAAGGATACTGAGATAGTGTACTTGAAGATGTATAATAAAAAGCTGTACTTAGAGGGACATGGTGCCACTGAGGAACTTACAGCAGAAAATGACTCCAGGTCAAGGTTGCAGAACTCACTTAGAAGTGTCATGGTCTGAATTCTGAAGTTCACGATGTCACTAAAAAATTGCTAAATGATCATACTACAGAGAGTTCTGGATTGGAGATTTTGTATAAATCCTTCTCTTCTAAGCCCCCTTCTACCTAAGTCGTGTCATCCCTATGTCACTTTATCATCCCTGATGTCAGTTTTAAGTTTTTATTCCTAGTGTGGCTTTTAATGAATCAAAATGTTTTATACTTATTTTAGTATGATGTATTGGTACTGATCACACTTAACAATGAATAAATCTTTTGGTTGTGCATTTCATCTGTCTCTTATTTATCTTTAAACTTGTTCCTCATGTTAGTGTTTCCATAATGGCCATGAGTTAACTATTTTATGGTTGTTTTTACTCTTGGTTTACTATTATCACTTTGAAATGATGCCAAAATGGGGAATACTAAATGCATATGGTAGGGATCAGGTGTGTGTGTTGCATTATGATGTGTTAGGGACCAGGTACCATATAGGTGCATATGTGTTGGATACAAACAGGTGATAGGTGATATATGCAGAATGCAATGAATTAATAATGATGGCATATGGATAGGGGGAAGAATGCTGAAATGAACATTGATGAGTACAAGTATATTGACAGGGGGAATATTGACACATAGTGAATGAGTTGAGTTTTTGATATCAATTGACAAGAAGGGATCAGGTCCCCAGGTTGCATAATATATTGATAGGGAGAAGTAAGATACATAGTGATAAGGGGAACATTCATCCTCAGTTGTGGGGATCACTCTGATTAATGTGATGGATGAGCATTGATGCTCAAAATCTGTAGTTGGTTTGTCATTATCAAAAAGGGGGAAAATTTCTATATCTTGTTTGATGATGATCAGCTGACAATAAGGGACCAGGTCCCTAGGTTTTTGAATTGATATATCTGGTTGTGATGGTGAGCAACTGACAATAAGTGATCAGGTCCCTGAGTCTTCATGAATTCAATACGGCTGTCACTATCCTATGCAGTTTTTTCTTTTAGTGTAAGAAACTATATAGGTAAGCTTGTACCCATTAGGACATCTGGCCCAATTAGATTCCTAACCTAATTATTATTCCACTATAAAAGGAAAAGAATGCTTCTCATTGGTAAGTTTTCACAATTTTATGATCCAAGAGTGTAATAGGCGAAACTCAACTTTGGAATATTGTTCAAGTTCTTATTTCTTTATGTACTGTAAGAGTGAGTGTTCTTGAGTCAAATTATGATGTGTAATTGAATTACTTGTGTTATAAAAGTAATGTCTTCTTTGTTTTCTTGAGTGATCTTAGGTAGAGTTACCTGAGTTTGATATTGGTTAGAGTTGATCAACGTTAAGGTGAGTTCTTGGCAGAGTTGGCAAGGTGGGCTTGTCGTAGAGTTATTACAAGCAGGTGGAACATAGAGTTATGTTCATTGGAGTCCATAATCAAGAGTTTGATTATAGTGGATTATTGGGTGTTTGTACTGGAAAGCCATGGTTTTTCCTCCCTTGAGGCAAGACGTTTCTGCATTAATTCTTTAAGTTCTTTAGTTTTTTGCAAAGTTTTTAGTTTTCCAGTGCTTTATAGTTTGATTGCCTATGACTGACTCTAAGGTACCTGGTCCCTCACAATGTTGTGCAACCCTCCTAAGTTTCTACAACTATGGACTTAGAAGAAGCCATTGTAGGAAAGACCGAAAAGAGTAATAGGAAAATTGCTATACTTAAAAGAAAATTGGTAGAGTTAGTTCGAATTACGTAGGACCTGATTTATCCTTCGTGAGTTATGTAGGAAGCCTTTTGACCCGTCCCCTATCTTCAAAAGCTCTATTGTCCTCTACTTTCTTGAAAAAAGAAATAAGGTAAAAAAGAAGAAGAGTTAAACCTTCCTGATAAATTTCACTTATCCATATCAATGAGAAAAATTCTATTTATTTAAATTCTCGAGTCATCATTACTCCATGGATCAATTTGCATGAGATGAGAAACAACTTTATGTGTTTACTTCCTGCCTTATCATCTTGCATTGCTGATGGAATCTAGCACGTCAGCCTTTGAGATGATTTTACTTTGCAGGTAATAAAAACTACTCTGTGATGGTATAAAATGGCCCTACTTCACTAGATCAAAGTGAATAAATATTTCTCTCTTGACTATAGCTTTGCTACGAGAAAGGGAAAATGACCAGTAGTAAAACTAGACTTTACCAGTCACTTTTTAAAACCTATAAGTGATAGTATCGAGGATAGAATAGGGAAAAGGGTGATGCCACCATTGAAGAATTTTCTAAGACATCCAGAATCAAGGAAGATAAATTGAAGGAAATGTTATTGAACTGGACTCCCACTCTACTTATTACTCCTCGATCAATAGGGTAGATGGAAAAATAAAACCTAAGTTTTCACAAAGTCAGTGATAGTATGGATGATGCCCGATACCCACCCTTTAAGTTTACTAACTCTCTTGTAACTTTTATGCTTTTACAAAAGGCATAGACCCACACTCTTTCAGGTCATAGAAAGAGTTTGAAATATTTTTCTCAAAACTCTGTTAAGTCTCTCCTATAATAAAAATCTTTATTGACTACTTGATATTATCAAACATGTTTGGTTTATGATAAAAGTGACAAACATCTAAAATCTACCAATGCCATGTCATATTAAGAGCAAAATGAACAAATCAAGAAAGATAATGATGAATGGGAGATAGTAGCTCTAGAACAATCAATAGAGGAACCAAAGAGTTCAAGAATTAACAGAATCCTAACCTTGAAGAAATCATGGTTGTTAACCAGGAGAACAATGAAAAATTTAAGAAAATCATGGTTGATGTCTATCTAGAAAAGCAACGAATAAGGAATATTATCAATTTTCTTAAATAAAAGTGAATAGTTGATCCTTCCATTCGTCAAGACAAACACAATGAAAAGTGTCACGTCATCTTTAAAGTGATATTAATAATAGTCTTAATTCTATCTTTGTGGGATGGATAAGAGTATCCAGGGCTAGTTAAACCTGAAGATGCATTTATTTAAAAACTACATCAGACCTGAATTCCCAAGAAAGGGATATGTAGGTGGCCTATGTTGGCTTCGGTCAACCCCTTAGGAGAATTTACCTTTTCCATTTTATGTACGAATTATGTTTGACCTGAATTCCTAAGAAAGGGATACGTAGGCATCCTATGTCGGCTTTGGTCAACCCCTATAGAGAATTTACCCTTACCTTTTATGTACGATCTACGTTTGACCTAAATTTCCAAGAAAGGGATACGTAGGTGGCCTATGTCAGCTTCGGTCAATATATTAGGAGAATTTACCCTTCCATTTTATGTATGAACTATGTCTGACCTGAACTCCCAAGAAAGGGATATATAGGAAGCCTATGTCAACTTTGGTCAACTGCTTTGGAGAATTTACCCTTCATTTTTATGTACGAGCTACGTCTAACCTGAATTTCCAAAAAAGAGATATGTAGACAGCCTATGTCGGCTTTAATCAACCCCTTGAGAGAATTTACCTTTTCCCTTTTATGTACAAACTGTGTTTGACCTGAATTTCCAAGAAAGGGATACGTAGGCTTCCTATGTCAGCTTTGGTCAACCCCTTAGGCGAATTTACCCTTCCCTTTTATGTTAGAACTACATGATAACCTAAATTCCCAAGAAATGGATACATAGGCGTCCTATGTCGGCTTTGGTCAATCCATTAAATTTTTCTATATATCCCTAGCAAAATCCTAAACTATGTTTGAATTGATTCCTACTTCATTGGGATACGTAGGCACCACAATTGCTCGATCATACCACCCTAGGAAATGGAAACTTGTAAGACCCCATACTAATCTTATCTCAATTTAGATTTTAGTTGCATGCATATAGGGCTTAAGGCCTGAAATTTTCACTAAGTGTTGGGGACTTAGTTAATTTTTTTGGACCTCTAACTTTGAGAATTTTTATTTTGGTCTTCCTAACCCCGAGATGTTAGTTTTTGAGTTGATTCATATTAAGGGATATAAAAGGTATGTGTCAGGAGAGTTTTGGATTTTTTGGACAAGGTTTGGGTCATGTTTGGAACACGAAACCATTGGGTCACCACGATAAGCCTATGACACGACATTAGTCCTAATATCATGCAGACCACATGGCGGTGAGGGAAATCAATAATCGCGATAAGACCGCATCGCGATGAGCCTATTATATCAAATTCTAAATTTAATTAACTGAGGGGAATTGGGTCTTTTCCCCCTTAACCCAATCATTCATACCACGACTTGGGGCATCAGTAAGGGCATTATTTTCCCTTTTTCTCCAAATTTACTCTTAAGAAAACCCTTTCTTTTTCCCCAAGAAAAAAATTAAGTTTCTTTTTCCCCAAGAAATCAAGAATTCAAGTTTCCAAAGTTCAAGAACCTCCAAGAAAGCATCAAGATTAGTATTTTCCTTTCAAATTAAGAAGCTTAAGGTATGTGAAGTGTTCATTCATGGTTCCCTTTCACCCATTGTGCCCCATAACCCTCTTTTAAATTAAAGAATAGATTTTTCTATTATTTTGTTATTTACATGTTTAAGATGAGTTTAATTCATGTTTTCCTTGGTAATTTAATTTAATTCAGCCCATGTCTTATTGATTTACTCATGCTTTAAATCTTTTTTTCCCATGTCTTATTCAAGTGAATTTCATGCGGTTGATTTCTCATGTTTAGAATATCCTCATGTTCAAGGCCATGCTTTTTACATATTTGGTGAAATGTCTATATCTTGGTTTAAACCATGACCCCATATTATTTTTTTGAAAGCTTAAATGCCATATTTTATAATTATTTAGTGCTAGTGGGTTATGAACACTCGATACCATTTATTCAGTTGAGATGATCATGATGATCACTATCAGAAATAATGTTCAGTTAACCTTAGTTCAGTTCAGTACCAGTGTCAGTTTAGTTAGGTGTAGGATTAAGCACTGAGCGAATGCAGGGATGGTGACTTCCCCATTAGTTAGGCAGAGTCGTTAGTAGCAGTCCCTATATTCAGAAACTATAGAGCCAACGTAGGATATGAGGGGTTACCCATCAATTTAGGCTTGACTTCCTCTCAGGGGTCACCCGTCAGTTTGGACTTGACTTTCTCTCATCACCCGTCAGTTTGGACTTGACTTTCTCTCAAGGGTCACCTGTCAGTTTAGGTTTGACACCCTGGTTCTTTAGGACATTAGATTATTGGATCCACATAGCCGGTGTCAGTACTCGTGGCATGGTAATGACACCCATCCAACTGGGGTTATAGGTTTGACCCTAATTAGTTCAGATTGGGGCATGTCTGTTACATAATACCGCCCACAATTTTAGTCCAATTATTCATACTAAGTATAATTTAGTATTACATGATCAGTATTCAAATATTAGTTAATTAGTATACAGATACCAGTTAAACAGTAATCAATGTGTCTCAGCTCAGGTTTGCTTGACCAAAGCATGTAGATTTTCAGTTATTCAATTATTCACAGATTACCTCAGAAATAGGTTTATTCTTGGTCTTCCATTCTCAGATTTTACATGGTCATATATTTATGCACAGATATCTCAAGTATTTTAGTTAGTCCTTATCTCATGTACCAGTACATTCAAAGTATTGATTGCATACTCTTCTTTGCACTATGTTAACTTATAATATAGGTTCGGACGCTTAGTTTCCTAAATGCTCTTCGACAACTTAGCATACTTAGCATCGGTAGTGGTGAGTCCTCATCTATCGAGGACATAATTTGTTTATTTCAGTTATTTCAGCTTTCCTTATGTTCAGTTCATTGGAGATAGTTGGGGGTTGGTCCCATCAACTCTTCAGTTAGTTTAGAGGCTTTTAGATAATTAGTTAGATAGTTAGTCAGTCAATTCAGTATTATTAGTTGTTACAGATATTTCAGACTTGTCATTTACATATATTCTGTATTTATATTTTTAATATTTTATTAGCTTATATTTTTCATATGTTATATCCTATTTTATTCAGTGCTCACAGCAGGTACCAGCTCATGGGTTAGTTAGTGGTCACTTGTGTCCGTAAGCACCATTGTCGTGGCTAGGGGGTAGCCTCGGATCATGAAAAAACTTGGTATCAAATCCTAAGTCTTTAAAGAGTCCTGGGGAGTTTGAAAGCCTCGTTGAGTAGAGTCTTATGCTTGGGTATGAAATGTGCCACACTTATGGACAAGAGGCTATGAAACACTTTAGGAAAGTTTCCCTTCTTTTAGTGTTTATGTCGCGCGAAAGAGCATGAGCTCTATTTAAACTCTCTTTCTAACTCATCCTTCATTCTTTTTATAGATAATACCTCTCAAAAGAAACAATGGAAGAAGAAATGGGGATTAGCCTGCACCCCCACCTATTCAGGGAGATCCCCTGAATAATTATGTAACACCCTGTAAAATCCTAAGCTTGATTCAGTCCTGTAAAAGATAGTAAGGGGTCCCATACTTAGAAAAATTCAGCTACTTGTACATACTTAGAGTTATTTTATCCTTCATAAGTTGGCAATCCTTTTTCACGACCCTTATGACCTTTAAATATTGATTTATAGGTTGAATAATGATCAGGAATGTCAATAGGTGTTCTCAGACAAGTTTTGGATTTTTTGAACTTCGTTTGAGGAACATTTGAAAGCTCAAACCAGTGGATCGATGCAATCTTGATGCGCCTGATATGCCCAAACTACAGCTCTTTTACGAGAGAGTAAGCGGTCGTTGTCAACTATATAACCCAACTAGGTTGGGGTCAAATCCCATAGGGAATATGGTGCTAATTAAGTTGTATGCAGATTAGTTGACTTTTAATCGTTCGTTTCCGTAAAATAAATAGGGGGGATTTGATTCAGTTCACAAATTAATGGTTTCAGTTTAACAAGATGAAATAAGTGTAGTAGTATTCAAAAATAAGAGAAAGAGCAAGCTAGGGTTATGTCCTTCTTGTAGTTTTCAATACTTTCTAACTCTGGGCTTTACGAAGTCATACATGCATCATGCTTACAGAGAAACGTATTGTATTTAATAACATAATCCTAGTGTTTCTCAACCATCAACGACTAATTCACTTTAGTTCTCTCAAATCAAAAGCGTTTACCAAAAACAATATGAAATCTCCAAGTAGTTAATCCTTCTAAGGCATTAACATATGAAATAGGGGTTGGTAATCCTATTTTCTTGTCACTACTCTCCTTTCCGAACAACCTTTCTTTCAAACAAGTTGCATTTTAAGGCATATCCTCTATGTTTGCAACCACGAGAATTCAAGATAAACGAAGAGAGTATGATGTAAACAAATTAATGCATAATGAATTCAAAACCCAAAGTAATAGATTGTATGCTGCAAGGCTCCCATAACCCTAACTAACAAACTTAGCTACTCATGAATAAAATGAAAATCACAATAGCAATATTCATCATACCAAAAACTAGAAGATGATCTTGGTGTGAGAATACTGAGAGAAAGAGCAAAAAATGTTTTTCTCTCTCTCTCAAGCTAAGACGCCCTTCTCTGCTCTCTCCAAAAAAAATATAGAATAATGAATCCTCCTTAAAAATTCAGGATTAAGCCTTTTAATAATTTTTTCTCTCATAATTGCCTTCTAGGTCCCTGAACTAATTATAAATGATAAACTAGTCTTGGACATAGTTCTAGGAGCCACATTTGGTCGAGATTGTAGTTTCTAGGTGCTACATTTGGTCCAGGTTGCTACTCTCTCTTGTTTCATATGCTATCTGCATTCCATAGTCCCATAATATCTTTATCTACCTTATTAATACCTGAAATCATGCTAATCACATCAGTTAGCTCAATTATATAGAAGTAGAGTAAAAACATAAGAAACTAGAAACTTTGTTCTCTAAACATAGCTAAAATGTGGTTAAATTATGGTGCTTAGGTGTATAAATACACCCAAGATCAGCGCCGCATCGCCCATCACATCGATGAGTATTTTTCTTCAGTTCCCAGAGCAAATTCTAGTGAACCGACGCAGACTCAACACGAAGCATTAGCTATCGCATTGATACCAATGACACAGTACATCGGTCTGCGCATTGCTAAATCAGTTTTCAGTCATTAAAAAGCCGCATCTTCATGGGTAATGGGGCCTTTTCCCACCTTATGTCAGCCCCCAAAACATAAAATTAAGCCCCTTTAGAGGAAAAATCCATTCATCTTTCTCAGAATTTCTCAAGAAGCAAACCCTAGGATCTCTAATTCAAGATTCAGCCTTCAAGAACACTCTATCATTCTTCGCAAATTTGAATACGAAGGTATGTGAAGTGTTCATCCAAGGGTTTCCTTCCACCCTTGGAGTTCAAGAAACTCTTTCTAAATACAAGTGAATTAATTTCATAGATTTTATGTTGGATATTGAATGTATTAATGATTATGATGTTAATGGTAATCTAATTCCATGATTGTCCCAAGTTTCATACAAACTAGTTTAACTGTGAATTGAATTTTGTGAACTACATGTCAAACTCTTGAATTGCAAGTTGAATGTAGAATCAATGATATTACTACATGATTATTGATATATAAAAAACCAATGCTCCTCAAGTGTTTGACAAAATGCTTATATGATTAGACTAGTCCAAGCATAAAATGTTATTGTGTGATTTCAATCATGCACAAGCTTATGTATAACAAGTGTTTGACCAAAAATATCGAAGTGAATGTATTATTAGCAAGCTAGTGCCATTATGCTACTAAAGTCATGCAGTGATTTACTTTTCATGCTAACGAGTCCTGGGGATATTCAATACCCGACAATTTAGCTATTTACCTAGAGTCGGTGTCAGTTGCAGAATAATATCAATCATCTCACAATCAGTAGTACTCTCAGTCAGTTACAGAACTGAGGAAAAACTCAGTAGACTCAGTATCAGTCCAGTCCAGTTCAGTATCCAGTTTGGACCTCAATAAATTTAGTCAGTTAACAAAATTCAGTAGTATTTCATCAGTCAATGGAACTTAGTGAACTCAGTTCAGTTCAGTTAGATAGTTTAATCAGTAATAGTATAATGAAGCGTAGTATGAACTAGGAATCAGTTTTGTTTCTATTCAGTTGGGAGTAGGATTCAGCACCGAGTGAACCCAGAGATGGGGGCATCCTGCCAGTAAAGGGTTTTATCCTTAGTAGCAATCTCTACATTACAAAACTACGTAGCCAGCATAGGTTGAGATATCTGCCTGCCATACTAGGGTTGATACATCTCATACGAGTTTTCCTGCCAGTGAGGGTTGACAAAAGAGCTTCCTATCAGAGAGAGTTAACTTATAGTTGTCTTTACCCGTGGCAAGGGACTGACACCCTCCCAACTAGGGTTATAGGTTGGACCCCAATTTTTTTTAGAAAGGGGCATGTCGGTTAGATGATTACCTCTCACAGTTACAGTTTCAATCTTTAGAATAGAACTCAGTTTAGTTCTACAGGAATCAGGACTATTAGACATTATCATTTAGTTAAGTATGGAACTTAGAATAGTTCCACAGTATCAAGACTATTAGATACAGTCACCCAGTTAATAGTAATCCAGTATCACTCACATATCAGTAAATTAGCAATTCAGAACTTAGTATCCAGTGTTATCAAGGCCTCATTTACAATTTATATATTTATGCATGTACTTTGATTCAGTTATACTCATGTTATTCAATCAGTATTGTTCATGCATATGAACCCATGCATCTCAGTCTACCTTACTTAGCATACCAGTACATTCAAAGTACTGATGCATACATTTCTTTTGCGCTATAATGTCTTATATCATATGTTCAGACGCACGAGCTCCCAATCATACTTAGAAACCTAATCGATTAGCAATAGACTAGTGGTGAGTCCTTATAGTTTGAAGACATGATTATTACTTTAGTATCTCAGTTTATCAGTTTTCAATAGTCAGGGTTAGTTGGGGGTTTGTCCCATCAATCCCTTATTCACATAGTAGTGGCTTATCAGACTATAGTATTTCAGACAGATATATAAGTATTCAATTTTTAGTACTGAGTATTTATTTACAGTTTTGAACCTTATGGTAAGTTTTTTCCTAATTTCCACATAATATAGTATTATTATTCAGTTATTGCAGCAGGCACCAGTCATGGATTAGATTATGGTCCCTCGGGATTATGAGCACCATGTCGCGTCCGAGGTACAGACTCGGGCTACTACAAACTATGTTTCAGAGCCAGGTTCAACAGTTTCCTAGGAAGTCTAAAAGTCACATCTAGTAAAGTCTTGTTCATGGGTGCGTAGGGTGCCACGCTTATGGACAGGAGGCTATTAGATATTTTAAGAAAAGTTTTCCTTCTTTTAGTATTTATGTCGTGTGAGTGAGCATGAGCTCAAGTTAAACTCACATTCGAATACATTCTCTCCTTTTTATTTTTAGAACATGCCTCCTAAAAAGACTAACGAAAGGAAATTGGAAATCAGTCAGCACCTCAGCCTATCCAGCTAGATCCCCTGGATGAATATGTCTCCCACACTGAATTAAGAGCAACTTTCACCACCCTAGCTCATTCTGTGGTAGCCTAGAATGAACACTCAGCTGCCGTTCTAGCCAACCCAGTGGCCAATACTACTGCAACAAAGATTTAGGAGTTCACCCGAATGAACCCTCTATCTATTACCGGGTCAAAGTCAGATGAGAACCCATAGAAATTTCTGGATGAGGTGCAGAAGGTTACATATATTATGGGGGTGAGAGCTAGTGAGAGTGCTGAGTTAGCTGCATATCAGTTGTAGGATGTATCTTACTCATTGTTCAAATAGTGGAAAGCAAAGAGGGCCATAGATGTAGGGCCAATAGAATGGGAGGAGTTTTCTATTACTTTTCTGGATAGGTTCTTCTCGCTAGAGCTGAGGGAAGTGAAGGTTTTGGAATTTATAAATTTGAAATAGGGCAACATGATGGTACAAGATTATTTTCTCAAGTTTACTCAATTAGCCAGATATGCTCCTTATGTGGTAGTAGATAGCAGATCTAAGATGAGTAAGTTTGTGTCTGGTGTGTCTAATAGTGTGGTCAAAGAGTGTAGGACCGTAATTATGATTAAGGAAATGGACATATCCAGCCTCATGGTCTATGCTTAGTAGATAGAGGAGGCTAAGAATAGGGAGAAAGAGTGAGAGAATAAAAGAGCGAGAACAGGTAGTTTCAACTTTGCTCAGCCTAAGTCAGAGGGAGGGAATCATTCTTAGTTCTGCCCAAAATCCTTAGTTACAGCTCCGTCCTTAACCAGTTCTTGTACCAAAATTCAAAGATGGAAATAGATATAGGGCGACAGGCCCTAAACCCCAGGGTAGCGTTAGCAGTGCCCGAACAAATCCTCTCTGCCATAAGTGTGGCAAAAACCATCAGGGTATTTACAGAGCTAGAAGTAACGTATATTTTAGATATGGCAAGCCAGGACATAGAGTTAGACAGTGTCCTTATGTAGGTTCTCAGAGTCAGCATAACCATCCCTCAGCTCAGTTCGATCTTTCGAATCAGCAGGGTGCCGCTTCCAGTGCCACCAGTGGGCAACGCCCAAATAAACTCTATGCACTTCAGTCCCGACAGGATCAAGAAAGTTCTCCTGATGTGTTCACTGGTATGTTACAAGTTTATCATTCACATATTTATGCTTTTCTATATCCAGGAGCTTCTTTGTCTTTTGTAACTCCCTATAAAGCTATTGACTTCGGAGTCAGTCCCAAAATTCTAGTAGAGCCTTTCTCAATCTCCACCCTAGTTGGAAAATCAATCATAGTCCGGAGGATATACAGGAACTATCCGATTATGGTATTTAAGAAAGTCACTTCAGCAGACTTAGTCAAATTAGATATGACCGATTTTGATGTCATTCTCGGTATGGATTGGATTCATTCTTGTTATGCCTCATTCGACTACAAAAATAGAATTATCCAGTTTTAGTTTTCAAATGAGCCCTTCTTAGAGTGGAGGGGCAGGACTTCAACACTTAGAGGTCAGCTTGTTTCCTACCTTAGGGCAAGGAAAATGATATCTAAGGGATGTGTCTACCATCTCGTTCGAGTTCAGGACTCTAGATTAGAAACCCTTGCTCTTGAGTGAATATCAGTATCATGTGAATTCTCTGATGTGTTTCCTGAAGATCTTTCTAGAGTTCCTCTTGAAAGGTAAATTAACTTTAGAATAGACCTTTTTCCAGATACTCAGCCCATATCTATTCTGCCATATAGAACGGCTCCAGCAGAACTCAAAGAATTAAAAAAGATAGTTGAAAGATCTCCTAGATAAGGGATTCATCAGACCCAGTATATCCCTATGGGGTGCACCAGTTCTATTCATGCATAAGAAAGACGGTTCTCTCAGAATATGTATTGACTACCATCAGTTAAATAAAGTCACGGTCAAGAACAAGTATCCACTTCCCATAATCGATGACTTGTTTAACCAACTTCAGGGTGCTAGTTACTTTTCTAAGATAGACCTCATATCAGGCTATCATCAACTCAAAGTCAGAGAATGTGACATTCCAAATATAGCTTTTAGAACTTGGTATGATCATTTTGAATTCTTAGTCATGTCCTTTGGTCTTACCAATGCCCAGTATATTTCATGGACTTGATGAACCATGTGTTCAAGCAGTACTTAGACATGTT
>NC_061115.1:85316673-85365608 GCF_002878395.1 Capsicum annuum | reverse complement strand
ACATGTTCATCATAATCTTCATAGATGACATCCTTATCTAATCCTGCATGAACATGATCATGCAGACCATATCATAATAGTATTACAGAATCTTAGAAACCATCAGCTATTCACCAAATTTAGTAAGTATGAATTTTGGCTAAGGTCAGTAGCTTTCCTCATCCATATCATTTCCGGTGATGGCATTAGAGTTGATCCCCAAAAGACTAAAGTAGTGAGAAACTTGTCCAGACCCATCTCTCCATCAGATATTATGAGTTTTTTGGGCTTTGCTGGCTATTATCGACGGTTTGTTGAGGGATTTTTATTTATTGCATCCCCTATGTCCAGATTAACTTAGAAGAAGGTCAAATTTCATTGGTCAGATTCTTATGAGAAGAGTTTTTAGGAGTTGAAGACTCGACTCACTATAGCCCCAGTTTTGACTCTACCAGATGGTTCAAATGACTTTTTTGTGCATTGTGATACTTCCAGGGTTGGTTTAGGGTATATTTTGATGCAAAGAGGTAAATTCATAGCCTACGCCTCTAGACAAATCAAACTCCAAGAAAAGAACTAACCAACTCTTGATTTTGAGTTAGCAGCAGTAGTATTTTCCTTAAAAATTTAGAGGCACTATTTGTATGGAGTGCACGTTAAAGAATTTGCTGACCATAAGAGCCTATAGTATGTGTTCTTTCAGAAAGACTTAAACCTCCATTAGAGAGGGTGGTTGGAGTTGTTGAAGAACTATGACATTAGCATCATGTATCATTTGAGTAAAGCTAATGTAGTGGCTGATACTCTTAGTAGGATGTCTATGGGTAGTGTTGCTTACATGGATGATGGTAAGAATAAGTTAGCTCAGGAATTTCATCCGCTTGCCCAACTAGTTGTCCTCTTAGTTGATTCAATAGAAGGTAATGTATGGGTGTAGAGTAGTTTAGAATCATCCCTGGTTTCCGAGGTAAAGGAAAAGCAGGATAAAAATCAGTCAGAGATCAAAAGATCAAGGTTTTCTCCCAAGGGGGAGATGGTGTATTGCATTGTCAGGGTCGGTTATATGTGCCAGGTGTAGATAACTTGAGACAGTGGATTCTTACAGAAATGCATGGTGCACTTTACTCTATTCATCCAGGGATTACTGAGATGTACCATGATTTATGGAGGATCTATTAGTAGAGTGGGATGGAGAGATATTACAGAGTTTATAGCTAATTGCTCGACATATCAGTAGGTTAAGATTGAGCACCAGAAACCTAGTAGGTCTATGTAGGAGTTTAGTATTCCCACTTGGGAGTGGGAAGAGGTGAACATGGACTTTATGATGAGTTTGCCTCGTACTCAACGTCAACACGATTTAGTTTGGGTCATTTTTGATAGTATGACCAAATCAACTCCTTTTCTATCAGTCCAAACCCTTATTCAGTCGAGGACTATGCCAAACTCTATGTCAAAGAGTTGGTTAGATTGCATGGAGTTCCATTATCTATAATCTAAAGGTATGCAGTTCAACTCTTATTTTTGGAAGGAATTCTAAAAGGGTTTTGGTACCTAAGTCCACCTTAGTATAGCTTTTTACCCTCAGGCAGATGGCAGAAAAGACCATTCAGATTTTAGAAGATATGCTGCAAGCATATGCGATAGATTTTAAGGTAGTTGGGATGACCACTTGCCTTTGATTGAGTTTGCATATAACTACAACTATCATTACAGCATTAAGATGGATCCATTTGAGGCACTCTATAAGAGGAGATGTAGATATCCCATTGGTTTATTTAAAGTGGGTGAGGCCATAGTGGTAAGGCCTAAATTTGTATTTGATACCTTAGAAAAAGTTCAATTGATCAGGGAAAGGCTTAAGGCAACTTAGAGCCGATAGAAATCGTACGCAGATGTGCGTACACAAGATCTCAAGTTCGATATTGGTGATTATATGTATTTGAAGGTCTCTCCTATGAAAAGAGTGAAGAGGTTTGGTAAGAAGGGAAAGCTCAGTCCCCGATATGTCGGTCCTTACCGATTATCAACCGTTTAAGAGAGGTAGCTTACGATCTTGAGTTTCCTTTATACTTAGCTTTAGTCCATCCAGTGTTCCATGTCTCCTTGCTAAAGAACTGCATAGGTGACCCACCAGTTGTAGTCCCTGTAGGGAATATAGACGTTCAGAGCAGCCTCTTTTATGAGGAGATCCTAGTGAACATTCTTGACTATTAGATTTGCAGACTGAGGAACAAAATAGTCCCTCTAGTCAAAGTTCTTTGGAGGAATCAGTACATTACGGGAGCTACTTGGGAAGAAGAAGAAGATATACAGACCAAGTATCCTCACCTCTTCTCCACAAACTCAAATTCAGCCCAAGGTAATGATTCTCTTTAAACTCACCCAGTTTCATGCTCAGATTTTCTTTATAAACTTGGTATCAGTTACTATTTCATATCCAGTCATACATTCATGAGTCCGTTCAGTCAGATATTCATGCATCAGATATGCATGTTCAGTATTAGAACTCAGCTTATCAGCAATCCCAACCATGTACTCATGCATCATATATTCATGTTCAGTATGAAATTTCAGCATATCAGTAGTACCAATTAGGAAATTATGTTGCAATTATGCATGTCCAGTATCAAAATTCAGTCTATCAATATTCTCAACTTAGTCAGTCTCATTCGAGGATGAATGTTTCCAAGGGGGAGATATTGTAAGACCCCGCAACATCCTAAGCTTGAATCAGTCCTGTAAAAGCTAGTAAGGGGTCTTAGACTTAGAAAAATTCAGCTAAGTGTTCATACTTAGAGTTATTTTAGCCTTCGTATGTTGGTGATCCTTTTTCACGACTCTTATGACTTTTAAATATTGATTTTTAGGTTGAATCATGATCAAGAATGTTAGTAGGTATTCTCGAACAAGTTTTGGATTTTTCAGAATTTATTTGAGGCATGTTTGAAAGCTCAAACCAGTGGATCGACACGATCTCAATGTGCCGCATTGCCCATCGTGTCGATGAGTATTTTTCCCCAGATCCAGTGCAAATTCCTATGAACCAACATGGCGAGTTAGTCTGTGCATTGCTAAATCAATTTTCACTCATTAAAAAGTTGTATCCTCAGGGGTAACGGGACCTTTTCCCACCTTATGTCAGCCCAAAACACGAAATTAAGCCCCTTTAAAGGCAAAATCCATTCATCTTTCTCATAATTTCTTAAGAAGCAAACCCTAGGATCTTTAATTCAAGATTCATCCTTCAAGAACACTCCATCATTCTTCGCAAATTTGAATACCAAGGTATGTGAAGTGTTCATCCAAGGGTTTCCTTCCATCCTTGGAGTTCAAAAAACACTTTATATATAAGTGAATTGATTTCATGAATTTCATGTTGGATCATGAATATATTAATGATTATGATGTTAATGGTGATCTAATTCCATGATTTGTCCCAAGTTTCATGCAAACTAGTTTAATTGTGAATTGAATTTTGTGAAAAACATGTCAAACTCTTGAATTGCAAGTTGAATGTAGAATCCATGATATTACTACATGTTTACTGATATGTGAAATACCCATGCTCCCCAAGTATTTGTCAAAATGCTTATGTGATTAGACTAGTCCAAGCATAACATGTTATTATGTGATTTCAATCATGCACAAGCTTATGTATAACAAATGTTTGACCAAAAATGTCTAAGTGAATATATTATTAGAAAGCTAGTACCATTATGCTACTAAAGTTATGTAGTGATTTGCATTTCATGCTATCGAGTCATGGGGGTATTTAATACCCAAAAATTTAGATATTTACCTAGAGCCAGTGTCAGTTACAGAATAATCTCAATCATGTCATGATCAGTAGTACTCTCAGTCAGTTACAAAACTGAGGAAAAACTCAGTAGACTCAGTATCAGTCCAGTCCAGTTCAGTATCAAGTTTGGACCTTAGTAAATTCAGTCAGTTAACAAAATTTAGTAGTATTTCATCAGTCAATGAAACTTAGTGAACTCAGTTCAGTTCAGTTAGACAGTATAATCAGTAACAGTTCATTCAATCCTTGTATGAACTATGAATCAGTTCAGTGTCTATTCAGTTGGGAGTACAATTTAGCATCGAGCAAACCCATGGATGGGGGCATTTCTACCATCAAAGGGTTTGACCTTTAGTAGCAATTCCAGCATTACAAAACTATGTAGCCAGAGTAGGTTGAGATATCTTCCTGCCAGACTAGGGTTGATACATCTCATACAAATTTTGCTGCCAGCGAGGGTTGGCGAAAGAGCTTTCTGTCAGAGGGGGTTAACTCACAGTTGTCTTTACCCATGGTACAGTACTGACACTCTTCCAACTGGGGTTATAGATTGGACCCCAATCTATTCAGAAAGGGGCATATCGGTTAGATGATTACCTCCTACAATTACAGTTTTAGTCTTCAGAATAAAACTCAGTTTAGTTCTGCAGGAATCAGGACTGTCAGGCACAGTCATTCAGTTTAGTATGAAACTCAGAATAGTTTTATAAAATCAGGACTATTAGATACTGTCGCCTAATTAATAGTAATCTAGTATCAGTAAACTCTGATATCTGTAGATCAGTAATTCAAAACTCGGTATCCAATGTTATCATGACCTCAGTTATAGTTTATGTATTCATACATGTACTTTCATTCAGTTATACTCATGTTATTCAGTCAGTATTGTTCATTCATACAAACTCATGCATCTCAGCCTACCTCAATTAGCATACTAGTACATTTAAAGTACTGAAGCATACCTTTTTTGCGCTATGGTGTCTTATATCATAGGTTAATACGTATGGTCTCCCAATCATACTTAGCAGCCTGATCCATCTGCAACAGACTAGTGGTGAGTCCTCATTGTTCGAGGACATGATTGTTACTTTAGTATCTCAATTTATCAGTTTTTAGTAGTCGGGGTTAGTTGGGGATTTTTCCCATCAATCCCTTATTTAGACAGTAGAGGCTTATCAGACTAGAGTATTTCAGACAGATGTATCGTATTCATTTTTTAGTACTCAGTATTTCTTTACAGTTTTGAACCTTATGTAAAGTTTCTGCCTAATTTCTGCATAATATAGTATTATTATTCAATTATTGCAGCAGGTACCAATCATGGGTTAGCTTGTGGTTCCTCAGGATTATGAGCACCGTGTAGTATCTGGGGTACAGACTCGGGGCATTACAGATCATGTATCCCACGCTGAATTTTGGCATGCTTTCTCTACCTTATCCTATTCAGTAGCTTCTAAAAAAACTATAAAGCTATTATCCTAGCAAATCCAGTGGAAAATACGGCTGCAACTAGGATTTGGGATTGTATTTCGATGAATCCCACTTTGTTTTCAGGATCCAAGTCTTAGAAGGATCTGCAAGAGTTTCTTGATATAGTGCATAAAGTGAAAGATATCATGGGCATCACTTTGAGTGAGAGTGCAGAGTTGGTTGCATATTAATTGCAAGATGTAGCTCACACCTAGTTTAAGCATTGGAAGGAGGACTGAGGTATTAAGGCAGGGCCTGTATACTGGGAAAAGTTTGCCATGGCTTTTCTAGATAGGTTCTTCCTTGTAAAGTTATGAAAATATAAGGTGCAGGAGTTCATAAATTTGAAGCAAGGTAATATGAGCGTGAAGGAGTAATCGCTTAAGTTCACTCAGTTGGCGAGATATGCTCCTTCGATAGTGGATAATAACAAGTCTAGAATGAGTAAGTTTGTGTCTAATGTAGCTGATAGTGTGGTTAATGAGTGTCGAACTTCCATATTGATTAAGGAGATAGACCTATCTAGACTCATGGTTCATGATCAGCAGATTGAGAAGGAGAAGGATAAGAAGAGAAAGAGAGAGAACAAAAGGGCCAGAACAGGTAGTATCAACTTTTCTCATCTATGGTGTGAAGGTGGTAACCATTCTCAATTCTATCAAAAATTTTCATCCTCAGCTCCATCTTTAGCTAGTGTGTCAGTGCCTAAGTTCAGGTAAGACTATCGGGATAGAGCACTAGGCTCTAAGTCCCAGGGTAGTATGAATAGTGGTCGTACTAATCCATTCTATAGAAAAGTATGGTAGAAATCATCAGGGTATGTGTAAGGCTGGTAGTGTTGTGTGTTTTAGATATGACAAGCCAGACCATAAGATCTGGGAGTGTATGGTGGTTACGCAGAGGGGCAGAAGTAATTACCAGCAGGGTCAGACAAGTTCTTCAGTAGCTTTAGCAGGTCGCCTGACTCAGCAGGGTACCACCTTTAGTGCTACTAGTGGGTAACTCCAGAAAAGACTGTATGCTTTCTAGACTCGGCATGATCAGTAAAGTTCTTTTGATGTGTTTACGGGTACATTACAAGTCTTTTATCTTCATATGTATCTTTTATTAGACCTCGGAGATTCACTTTGTTTTGTGACTCCTTATATAGCAGTCAATTTGGATATCAGTCCCAAATTTTTAGCAGAGCCTTTTTCAGTGTTTACCCAGTGGGAAAATCTATCATTGCCCAATCACAGTATCTCAGAAATTGCCCGATCATAGTATCTCAAAAACTTACCTTAGTTGATCTTGTGGAGTTAAAGATGACTGATTTTGATGTCATTCTAGGAATAGATTGGCTCCACTCATGCTATGCCTAAGTTGACTATAGAAATAGAGTCATTTAGTTTAAGTTTCCTAATGAACCAGTTATCGAATGGAGGGGTAGTACTTCAGTGCTTAGGGGTCAGATTTTTTCTTATCTTAAGGCAAGAAAAATGATATCAAAGTGGTACATGTACCATCTTGTTCGAGTCAAGGACTCAAGCCTCAAGTCAATTTCAGTAGTAAGGGAATTTCTAGATGTGTTCCCTGAAGATCTTCTTAGAGTCCCTCCCAAAAGGGAAACCAACTTTAGGATAGATCTCCTTTTAGATACCCAACTTATCTCTATTCCACCCTATAGAATGGCTCCAGCTGAGCTTATGGAATTGAAAAAAAAATTTAAAAATCTCTTAGATAATGTTTTCATGAGGCCCAATGTTTCTTTATGTGGCATTCCAGTCTTGTTCGTGCGTAAGAAAGATGGTTCTGTTAGAATGTGCATCAATTACCGTCAGTTGAACAAAGTCACCATTAAGAATATGTATTTGCTTCCCAGAATTAATGACTTGTTCGACCAAATTCAGGGTGCTAGTTATTTCTCTAAGATAGACCTTAGATCTGGCTATCACCAGTTTAGAGTCAGAGAATGTAACATTTTGAAGACAACTTTAAGAATTCAGTATGGTCACTTCAAATTCCTAGTTATGAATTTTGGGCTAACGAATACCCCTGCGGCTTTCATGGACTTGATGAACAGAGTGTTCAAGAAGTACTTGATGATATCTTTGTCTATTCCCATAGTAAGAATGATCATACAGACCATCTAAGAATTATGTTATAGACCCTTAGATCTCATCAGTTGTTCGTAAATTTTAGCAAGTACAGATTTTGGAGAAGATCAAAAGCTTGTCTTAGCCATATTATTTTTGGTGATGGCATTAGAGTTGACCCTCCAAAGACTGAAGAAGTGAGAAAATGTCCTAGACCCATCTCTCTATCAGAATGGGATTGGTTGATTCAGCTAAAGGTAGTATATTAGTTCAGAATAGTTAGGAATCTTCATTGGTTACTCAAGTAAAATGAAAGTAAGATAGGGATCCTAGTTTGGTTAAGTTGAAAGAGGTAGTTAGAGATCAGAAAGTAGAGGTTTTGTCCTAAGGGAGAGATGGTGTACTTTGTTGTCCGAGTAGGTTATGTGTTTCGTGTGTTGATGGTTTGAGACAGTGCATACTTGCAAAAGTGTATGGTATGCGGTATTCTATTCACCCAGGAGCTACTAAGATGTATTGTGATTTGCGGGAAATCTATTGGTGGAGTGGTATAAAGAAAGATATTGCAGAGTTTGTGGCTAAGTGTCCAAATTGCCAGCAGGTTAACATTGAGCACCAAAGTCTTAGTAGTTCATTATAGAAGTTTAGCATCCCCAATTGGAAGTGGGAAGTGGTGAACATGGATTTTGTGATAGGGTAGCCTCGTATGCATCATCAGTATGATTTGATTTGGGTGTCTGTTGGTAGGATGACCAAGTCAACATATTTCTTAATAGTACATATGTCGTAATAAGTCAAGGATTATGCTAGACTCTATCTCAGAGAGTTATTTAAATTGTATGAGATTTTGTTATCTATTATTTCAGATAGAGGTACTCTATTTACCTCTCACTTTTGGAAGTTTTTTAGAAGGGTCTTGGTACCCAAGTTAATATCAGTATAGTTTTTCATCCTCAGACAGATAGCCAGGCAGAGAGGACCATTCAGACCTTATAGGACATGTTGAGAGCATGTGTTATTGACTTTAACGGTTGTTGGTATGACCACTTACCTTTGATTAACTTTGCTTACAATAATAGTTATCACTCCAATATTCAGATGGCTCTGTTTGAGGCTCTCTATGGTAGGAGATATAGATCTACCATTGGTTGGTTTTAAGTAGGTGAGGTTTCCTTGATAAGGACAGACTCAATGTTTGAGGCAATGGAGAAAGTTCAGTTGATTAGGGAAAGGCTGAAGACAGCCTAAAGCCATCAAAAATCTTATACAGATATGAGGAGAAAGGACCTTGAGTTTGACGTTGGTGACTTGGTTTATTTGAAGATTTCACTTATAAAGTGAGTGAAGAGATTTGGAAATAAAGAGAAGCTCAATCTCCGATATGTTGGCCCTTATAGAATCTTAAACCATTTTAGAAAGGTAGCTTATGAGATAGAGTTGCCTGCAGATTTGGCATCATTGCATCTGGTGTTTCATGTTTCTTTGTTAAAGAAGTGTATTGGTGATTCAGCTGTAGTTTTTCCTTAAGAAGATATGGCCATGAAGGATAGCCTTTTCTATGAAGAATTCCAAGTTGATATCCTTGATTGTCAGGTTCGCAGGCTAAGAAATGAAGAAGTTCCCTTGGTTAAGGTCCTTTGGCGGAATCAGTCTATTGAGGGAGCTACTTGGGAACAGAAGCATATATGCAAACCAAGTACCCTCATCATTTCTTCGCAAATTTAGATTCATCTTGAGGTAATGATTCTTTCTTAGATTGACTCTTTTTCGTTCTCAGTTTTAGATTTGTAACCATTCTTATGTCATCATTTCATGCATTCATAAAATTAGTTCAATTCATGTATCTAGTTTCTGACTCAGTTGTGTAATTATGTTCTAACTCATGTGTGTTTAGTATGTGATCTCAGTTACCTTAGTACAGTACTCTCAGTCTAACCAGTCTTATTCGAGGATGAATGTTCCCAAGGGGCAGATATTGTAATACCCCGTACTAATCTTAGCTCGATTCGGCTTTTAGTTGCATGCATAAGGGGCTTAAGGCATGAATTTTTCACTAAGTGTTGGGGACTTAGTTGTTTTTTTTGGACCTCTAACTTTGAGGATATATATATTTGTCTTCCCGAGCTTGAGATGTTGGTTTTTTAGTAAATTTATGTTCAGGGATTAAAATTTATATCTCTAGCCACCATACCCGGCCTAATCTTCTTTTTTCCCTTTGTTTACATTATAGACAATTGCTAACATCATTAACACACGATATCAATAAAAATCAGCAACACTAATAGCTTCTCCATTGATAAAACCCGTACACCACCAACATCAATGTGGCAGCAACAACTACTACACAAACCGACTCAACAACCCTACTCCAGCCATTGACCCAAACTCGGGGACCCAACCCAAAATAATATTAACGATCATGAAAACAACAGTATCAGTTGCAACAAGACACAACGCAGCTAGCAAGAGCTTTTTGAATTTCAAAAATTCCAATTCGTACTGAGTAGTATGATTTCCAGCTTAACAAACCCTATCCTCAATTTCACAATTTAAATTTCCATAAAAAAATTCCCAAAAAACCCCTAAATTCTTTCTCTTACATTAGTGGATTCAAATAATTGAATTCTCATCCTTTCCTATAAATACTACCACTATTTTGGTACAAAACAAATCTCTCAGAGTTGGAAAAAAAGCTTTTTGAGCAAAGAGTTAAATTTTTTTAGTAATTTTTTAAAAGAAAAAGCGGTAGTCTAATCGGGGTTCTTTAAAGATTAATTTTTGGTGTTTTCAAGACTCCAAAGAAGGCCCGAAGTCTTGTTTTGCTGCTCCAAAAAAGGTAAACACAACTTTTCTCTTTAGTTTTGTTATTATTTTCTTCTTCATCTCCTTCTTTGTGGTTTTGTAATTATAATTTTGTTTGTTGAGATTGTTTATTGTAGATGGCCTTGAAGGTCATAAGATGGGGTTATATAAATATTATGGCTATTTTTATGTTCATGATGTAAAATGAGCTAACAATAGTTGAACGTGTTTCTTTGACTTTATTCTTTTATTATTATGATTAGGTAAATAAAGTTTCAATCTTTGCTAATATACGTACTCATGTCTTATTTAAATTTTTTATTGGTGGATATGTTCTCTTTTAGCATATAAAGTTATTTCTTTTATATCGAAAAAGAATAGTCACCCTTGTTTGTTTCGCTTTTAAAAAATTAGATGGATAAAGTTTCGACCTTTGCATGATTAAAATGCGTACTCATGCCTTGTTTAAATTTGTTATTGGTGGATATGCTTGATTTTAGCATGTAAATTTGTTTCCTTTATATCGAAAAAGAATAGTTATATTGTTAAGGGTCCGTGGAATTGTTTCTCAATTTGAAGTAGTGAGTTACCTATATCTAGGGATTTGGTGTTATTTTTGAAAGACATATCATATTGTGTTATGTTTGTGGCCTAGTGATTTGTAAAATCAATGCTTAAGGTTAAAGTTGACCATTTTAGCATACACGTGATAATTGGCTCATTCACACGTAAAATTGTAATTTAAGTGCTACTTTTAAAAATCTAACTCCTTTGCCGATTCTTAATTCTTTTGATTAAAAATTTATTTTTCTCCAGGATTATATGCCACGATGAGATGGTAAGTTCTTTTGATATATGTTTGTGGACATGATTTACTCATTTTCAAGTCAAAACTGTCTTTGATTTTCTGTTGTTTAAATTGAAAATTTGTTAGGGTTATAGATTTTGTTGAAAGGGTGTAAAATTAAAATGGGAGTTGGCATGATTGGACACTTTTTCTTCAAATTAATCTTTTTCTAGTTTCCTTATCTTTTCTTTGAATATAATTTCTCAAACATGTTTAATATGTGCAATTTGTTCACTTCGATTATTGATTTACTTCTTAAAGTATTTTTTCTTTTTTTTATTCATTTAAACATCTCATTGTTATTCATATGCTATAGTGAATTTTTCTTCAAGTTATAGATCTATTGATTGACTCCACTTTGTATTGAAAAAAATATTATTGCATTAGTATGTCTTGTATTTCATATTTGAGGTGCTACGAAAGATTTTCTCATGTCTTGCTCATTCCCTTTTTTTTCTTTAATGAAAACTTTTCTTAGACTTTATCATATCGTAGTATTTGGTGCAAATATATGTTACTATATAGGGAATAATTGTCTAAATTTTAAGCAACTATGTTTGTGGATCCAAATCTTTTTTTCAAGGGCTAGTTGATTATATTATGCTAGATTCAATTTTTTGTAAGATTGTTTAAGAGAAGGGTTAATTTCATTTTCGTTGGATAATTTGATTTTCTTTGATATCATAGTTGACTATTTCATTATGCTTGAGAATGTTGTCTTTTTCCTCTCATCATTTATCTATTAAGTGTAGTTTCGAACGTATATGAATTTTTTTATCCTTTTCTTTACATGAATTTGCTTTAGAGTTCAAATGGACTTCTTTCCTCTTGCATTTCGTAATGAGCTAATGAGACCCACCTTTTCGAGTCAAGTCAGAAGCTTAAGTCCAAAGTCAATTATCGGGTGTGCGGGTGCAAAAATATAGAAGAAGAAGAAGAAATGAGTCGAAACCCCATTGTTGAAGTTGCTAAGAGGCTTAGAAGTCTCGATTTTACTAATATTTTATTTATTTATCTATTTATTTATTCATTCATTTGAGCCTCAAAGCAAAGTTGTAATTTAATAGAGGTTGAGCAAATTTTTGCACCTTCAAGGTTCAAAAACTAATTTAGGATAGGTAAAGGTGGATCAAAGCCCAAATGAGTTAGTTTAGGATAGGTTGTCGACCAAAAGCCCAAATGATTAGACTAGAACAAGTGAAAGTGAGTCAAAAGCCCAAATGGTTAGATTAGGACAGGTTGTGGGCCGAAAGCTCATTTAGATTAGGATAGGGATTATGGATTTGGGCCTAATGGTCTGAGTCCTTTTGATTCCTCCTTTCCCTTTTACGTGCTAATTGTTTTTCTTAGAATTAGTTAGAATTTTCGCTAAGTCGTCAAAACTGATTTTGCACAAATCTTAAGAACAAATTTTTCCTTAACTGATTTCTTTTCAAAAATCAAACTTTTTTTGAAGTTAGTCAAAAAGTTATTTTCCAATAGTCTGAATAACCGCAAGTTTACAAATACTTTTGGTACCTTAACAACCTTCCAAAAGTATTAATAGGAACGACTTACTCAGAATTTTCAAACTTAAATGATTTTTCTATTTTAAATCATTTAAGTGATTTTTAAATATTTTCTTGATTTTTCTAAATAAATTAAGTGGCGACTCTGTTTTAAAAATAATCAGGTTTGAAAACTTTTTCGAAAGTATTCGAATTCGTAAAAATTGCAAAAGCCATCTTTTTCTCCGCAAAATAGCCAATTGTCTTGATTATAGATTAGACTATTCTTCTTTATTATATATATATATATATATATATATATGTAAAGAGAGAGAGAGAGATGAAATAAGTATGAAATAATCATTAAATAATTATTAATGTACTAAATAGTTTTTGTTGTAAAAAATGTCAAGTGGTTAGTTCTTATGATGCCACTTATCTTGTTTATAGGCTAGACTATTTTTCATTATTATTTATATATATATTAAATAAATATGGAATAATAAGTAAATAATTATTAATCTACAAAATAGTTTTTATTATAAAAATGTCAAGTGACTAATTCTTAAAATGTCACTTGGCTTGATTTTAGGCTAAATCATTTTCCTTTATTATATATATAAATGAAGTATAGATGAAATAATCACTAAATAATTATTAATCTACATATTAGTTTATCCTGTAAAAATGTCAAGTAGGTAGTTCTCAAGATGTGACTTGACTTGATTACAAGCTAGACTATTCTTCTTTATTATATATATAGACCTAAAATAAATATGAAATAATTAGTAAATAATTGTTAATCTACAAAATAGTTTTTGTTGTAGAAATGTCAAGTCGCTAGTTCTAGAGATGCCACTTGGATTGATTCTAGGCTAGACTATTCTCCTTTATTATATATATAAATAAAAAATAAATATGAAATAATTATTAAATAATTATTAATCTACAAAATAGTTTTTGTTTTAAAAATATCAAGTGGCTAGTTTTTAAAAGTCCACTTGGCTTGATTATAGGCTAGAGTATTCTCCTTTATTATATATATGGATATGAAATAAATATAAAATAATTATTAATCTACATTATAGGTTTTGTTGTAAAAATGTGGCTAGTTCTCAAGTTGTCCCTTGGATTGATTATAGGCTTGACTATTCTCTTTTATTATATATATAAATATGGAATATAGGCTTGACTATTCTCCTTTATTATATATATAAATATGGAATAATCATTAAATAATTATTAATCTACAAAATAGCTTTTGTTGTAAAGATGCCACGTAGCTAGTTCTCAAGATGTCATTTGGCTTGATTACAAGATAGACTATACTCCGTTATTATATATATAGATCAAAATAAATATGAAATAATTTTTAATCTACAAAATAGGTTTTGTTGTAAAAATGTCAAGTCGCTAGTTCTCGAGATCCACTTGGATTGACTATAGGCTAGAATATTCTCCATTATTATATGTATAAATATGAAATAAATATTACTCTACAAAATTATTGTCATCTTGATTTTAGTTCCCAAAATGAGAACAATGAATTGCATTATTCCTTAAGAACTTTAATTAGTTTTCATTTTTACATTATTAGTTACTCATGATATGATTTTTTAACTAATTAATCACTGAATACCGATCTTTTTTGTTTTCACCATAAAATTTTGAATTCTAATAATGAAATAACTCTAGATTTCTTATCGTTTAGTTTATTTCCAACTTGTGCCATTTAATTTAACTTGATTGGTAATTTTTATTTTAAATATTTTTGTAATTATTTCTTAAATGCTTTGATATTTATGGTATCAACATAGCTTCCTGATATTGGTATGTACATCTTAGTCGATAAAAAGATACTATTTGTGAAATTTTAATATAGAATATCACAAACTTAAATCATGATCCTCATCTTTAAATTGGGACATGACAATTTAAATCACAATATCTATCTTAGCCTATGATCCCATAGTTTTAGTTTATGTGACACACTTTTTATTTGATCAATAAAAAATAGTAAAAATTTTCTTAATATTAAACAATAATTTTACTTTAAACTAATCATTTTATCCTTGGTAAAACAATTTACATTTACATAAATATCATTGTCTTGTTTCAAATTATATTAAAATAATTTTAATTTTTTTTTTATCTTTATATGCTCTTCCTCTCTTATTTGAAAAGTACTTTTTCTTCTTCATTATACCCGAGGACCCCTTTTGTTTCTAAATAATCTAATTTGATTTGATTTGTTGTTTTGAAATTTTCTGAAATCACATTTCAACTACCAGTTCTATTATATCATCACATAACATGTAATTGCATATTTTTCATATGCAAAAGAGTGTATTTTTTTTTTTTGGTAATGTATAAAAATAGTTGTTCTTACCAATTTAGAATACGCCAAAATTATATCATATTACATATTAAAATGTAATACAATGTTATCAAAAGTACATCTTCTCAAATTTGAAAATGTAAACATAAGAAGTTAGGTTTTTCGAATATACAAAGATTATATTGATATGTGCAGTTATCAACTAATATGTGATATAACTCATTTTAAATGATTTTTAAGAAAATCAATACGTCAATAAAGGATTTCATATAAAATTTGTTTTCTTTTCAATTTATTGCTTATTACAGTTGGATAAATTGATCTTACCTAGTCAATGCTATCATATATAAGAAAAATATTAGACAAATTTTAATCAATTAAAATCAAAGTGTAACCCACAAAGTCAATAAATATTGTAATTATTGTAATTTGTAATTGCTAAAAGATAATGCTACAAAACTTAGTTTTAGTGCACTTTGCAGATCTTTTTGCCTTTATACAAATATGAATAACAATTATGACAGTTTTTAAAATTTTCTCCCACAAATTAATGATTGATAATTTTCATTTTTTAAAAAATATATTAAAACTTGATAATCAAATAAAAAATAATACCAGACATGTAGACAAAAAATAATAAATTTTTTTGAATTTCAACACACTAAAATTTTACAATAATGTAATCTTCTAGTTTACGGTCTTAGTGGGATTATCTGCATTAACGACTGCAAAATTTTAAGAACATATGAATTACTTACACAATCAAAAATGTATATTTATACCAAAAAAAGTACTAACGTACCTGTAGTGTTTGTATTTGTCACTTTTGAAAAAAAAAAGCTATATTATTGTAATTGTTTGAATTGAGAGAGTTGATATATGTCAAAAGTTAAAACAAATATTTCACATATTCAAACATATTCAGGACACAAAAAATTAAAAAATAAAAGAAGATTCAACAATACCTCGCACTTAATTTCTTCTAGCTTCTTTTCTGTGCAAAACTGTAGAACCTATATAGAACATAAATAAAAGTGAATGTTAAAGTAAGCCCTTGCAAAAGTTATATAAAATGTATTCTTTGAGGGGATTAAGTAAGGAAAATATATGAAAAAAGTGGAGTAGCTTAACAATTAATTTAGAAGATTTTTATCTTACAATTCAAACGTAAAATTTTATCCTCAATGCACATATTTTCTCTACATAGAAAGGAACATGTAAGAAAAGAAAAAAATGGATTTGATTATACCTGCTGAATATACTAAAATTAGTTGTGTTCATATTCCTAGATCACATTAATTAATAATTGTCTTAATTTAGGAAAAATATTATATGATTAATTCTAAGCATTACCTATCAATTCAATCCAAATTCCATTTTTGTTTTATTTGAATTCAACATTTTACATCTTTCATTTCAAATTAAAAGATTTTATCTCAAATCAAATATTTAATTTTCTAAATATGTCTCTCAATTGCTAATTTATTGCCCTATCATCTTAATTTACGCTATTTAAATTAAATCATGAATATTCGTGTCCTCTAATATAGATTCTTATATGGTTATAGCCATCTAATAAATTTCTGATCTTGTGAAATCTATATTGTTGAATGGTAAATTGTCAAAAATTCCGTAATTGTGGAACACAAATTGTGGAAAATGGATTGGATTGTAAAAGTAGAAATTCTTTTTTATGTAATTAGGAGTAACTATATTATATTTCCTTTTGACATTCCATCAATTAATAAGAGAATATCTTAATAGTCTATATTTATAATAGCAGTCAATCTTTGTTATTTTTTATATGAAATAATTAAATAATCAGCGAAATATGAAATAATTGAATAATCATAATAGTTTTCATCCAATAAAAATAAATTTTAACAGTGCTCATCCCATAAAAGCCAATCTAAATTATTTTTTACTACAATATGAAATATGAAATAATATTAAATATATTATGAAATATAAAACAAGAACAAGAAGAAATGAGAGAGCAGAGAGAGTGATTCTTATTTCTCTTGAGGGTGAATAACAATGAAGGAAAACCCTTTTATATATAGAGAAAAACTAACCTTGGGGTTTATAACATTTTCATTAATAGACATTCACTATATATGGTAAAGTAGACTCACTATATATGGTAATGCATTTCTAACACTCCCCTTGAATGTCTAATTGATAAATAATGTTCCTCGTTAAACCCTTTTATAGAAAAAAATAAGTGGAAAAAAATCTAGTGAAGGAAAAAAGAGTACATATTTTTAATAATATGCATATAGGCTGCCTCATTAAAAACCTTACAAGGAAAACTAGTGGAACAAAACCTTAAAAAAAAGTACAACGCATATTTTCTCCCCTTGATGGGAACATCAGTTCTGAATCTTGAATCTTCATATTTCAATCTTGAGTATCATCTTCTCAAAAGTTTTAATTGATAAAGAATTTCTGAATAAATTAGTCATATGATCAGTCGAACAAACTTATTGCACGTTGATATCACCATTCTTTGGATCTCATTATGTATTAAAGCTTTAGTGAAATGTGCTTCATTCTATCTCCTTTTAAATCCTTCCTTGAGTTGTGCTATGCATGTTACATTATCTTCATCCAAAATCATGGATACTTTGTAACATTTCAAACTATTTTTTCTCAAATGATATGTATCATTAACCTCAGCCACATACATTCTTGACTTATTTCATGAATAACTATCTTCTTAGTACAATACGAATGTCGTGTATACATAGTATGATAGTGACCTTTCATGAAAATAGGTAATATGACTATATCAAAACATTATGTCGATCATATGAATATCATGTGTATTCAAAAAGTTGACAATATGTATTAGCATAAACTCATTAATACAAGGACTTTCAATTGCAATATGCAAGTGACCTACTTCACTATCTCCATGTAGAAGTAAAATTATATCATGATCATAGTTGTAAAAAAATGTGTAAATACATCAATTGCACAAGATGTGGCACTTTAGGATCCAATCTAATTTTGTATTCTTCTCATCTCAACTTCTTTTAGCAGATAATCTATCACTTTTGAAAACTTTCCAAGAGTTCCAATGATTTTCACGTTATAAATTTATGTAATATAAGGATTATAAATAAGTTTTCCAGAAACTATTATATGCTTCAAATATTTTGAATCCTTACGAAAATTTCATATAAGTTTTGTCAAGTGAAAATATTCAATATTTCATATGTGACAATGTAATGCCCCGAATCTGGTACCCAGAATGCTATATGGTGCTCATGACCCAGAACGACCATAAGCTGACCCATGACTGATATTTGTACCTGTATATCGTATAAAATACTTTATAATGGGGAAACATGCACTGAAAGGCCATAAGGTACAATACTGAACATGATTTGAATGATATAACATCTGTGTGGGGTAATAAAATACCCAAAAAAAACTGAACATACTGAAGTCTGAAACATGATAGTCTAAAAACCCTCTAACTGACTGAACTATCTGAGTAAGGAGTTGATGGGACATGTCCCCAACTAACTCCAACTAATAAACTGATTAATAAGATAATAAGGAAATAATCAAGTCCTCAAAAGATGAGAACTCACTTCTAACTCTGTCTGTGGATATCTGGAATCTACTGTTGCTCTGGAGCTCGTGTCTCTGAACCTATGGTATAAGACACCATAGCGTAAATACGTCAGTACTTTAAATGTACTGATATGTATGTGATGTACGCTGAATGTATGGGGTTCATATGCATGAATAATAATAATAACTGACTAACTATCATGAGTGTGAGAATACATGCATGAGATATAACAACTGACATTAATACTGTGATAACATAATTATTGAATCTGAATATAACTGATAACATGAGTGACTGTATCTGATAGTCCTGAATCTGATGGAACTATCTGAGTTTTGTACTGTATCTGAGTTGACCATATCTGACAATCCTGAATCTAATGGAACTATTTGAGTTCCATACTGTATCTGAGTTGACTGTATCTGATATTCCTGATTCTATAACATGAAACTATGGAAAGTAGTTATCTAACTGACATGCCCCTAATACGCTATTATGGCAGAGTTGGGGTCCAATCTGTAAACCCAATTGGAAGGGTATCAATACCACGCCATCGGTAAGGACAAGCTATGGGCGACTTCATCTGATAGTATCCCCTATACGAGAATGATGGGGCCCTTATCTGATAGTGCTTATCCACCTCATCAACCCTCATCGAATAGTGTTGATGTCTTAATCTATGCTAGCTACATAGTTTTGGAACGCACGGATGACTTATAAGAATCACACCCTCATCCGATAGTGTATGTTCCCATCCTTGGGTTCACTCGGTGCTAATTCCTACTCCCATCTGAATAGACTCTGAACATGATTTACTGAACTAAACATGGGCTGAGTTACTAAATTTCGTTGACTCACAGAATACTACTGATATCTGATAACTGATTGAGTTCATGATATCATGGTAACTTCCTAAGTCATAAGACTGTCTGAAGTCTAAGGATTCATAGCTTGACTGAGAGTATCATGAAAATATGAGATGGCTCTAGGCACATAACTAATGTTTCAGGTACGAGTACCCCCAGTACTTGATGGAAGGAAACTGACCAAGCATAACTTGAACATATAACTAACATCATAATCCATAATATATTTATAGAAGCATTCCATCAAAACATGTGATAGGCATAACTTGTACATACATAGGGATTTCATGATATCATACTAGTTGGGCATTGTTCCTTCATCTAGGAATTTAATCAAACACATGACTGGCATAGCACATGTAGACAATATTATACAACAATTAATCATCATGATTCAACTCTAATTTTATCATCTAGGGTTTATTCAAAGGTTCACATGAATATACATCTATACAAATTAATTCCACATAAATTTGATCACCCAACATGGGTTTGAATTCTATTGATCATTCTCGACATAACCAAAACAAACCCAACATGAAATTCATAAAGAAATCCATAAACTTGAACTTAGAAAAGAGATTCTTGGGCTTCATGGACGAAATGAGTCCATGAATGAACACTACGTATACCTTAGTTTGTGGTGTCATAAAGATTGATGGTGAAACTTTCTTGAAATTGGATCTTCTATGAAAACCCTAACTTGTTCTTAAGAGAAACTTGAGAGAATAGAGTGTATTTTGGGTGAAAAATGGATGAATCACGTGTTAAAGGGCCTAAATAGGGGTAGGAAGTTGACCCTTTTAATCCTTGTCACTTCATTTGGTTTCAGAAAAATTTTCCCGAATTGAACCCTTGGCGCAAAGCAGCGCTATCGCGTTGCCCCTTCTTTTGCGACCTAGAACTTTAGAACGACGCGGAGGAAATCGTGATAAGACACTTGAAAAGGACAATTCTGAATTTGGGACTTGGCGCAACGCGCCATAATCATGGAACCCTACTGGAATTTGCCAAATTCCATTTCCTTTTGTGGCGCAGTGCACCACTGACTAATAACGCACTATTTTATGATGGGAACTTGAAATAGTCATAACTTCTGACCCGGTTATCGGATTTGAGGGGATCTTATACTGATGGAAAACTTTTTTAATTTCCCATATGAAAAAAGTGAAAATCTTGAAAATTCCTCATGGAATAACCATCATTCAATTTAGAAGATAATTTTAGACATTCTTGAGATAAAATTAGCTCAGAAAAGTATAGGGTATTACAATATCTCCCTTTGAGAACATTCATCCTCAAATTAGACTGACTGAGAGGGGAGAAAAGACAACTGACTGAACATGAATAACTGGAACATGATCTCATGATTGACATGACTGACAAGATTAATATATAATACTGAACATGCATATCTGCTGCATGTGTAACTGATTCATGAATGCATGACTGAGTGTTCTGAAGAACTAAGTTTGTCACAATGAGAATGTATATCTGATGCATAATTATATAACTGAAGTGATACATAAGTGCATGACTAAATATGCAATGGTACTTGATACAAAGTTTTATAATGGGACCATGAGCATGAAACTGCATAGCAAGTTTTTGATGAACACTGAACATGACACTGAGTAAGCTTAGGGGGAATTGTTACCTTGAGCTTGATCCGAGTTGGAGAAGAAGAGGTGAGGATACTTGGTACACATGTCTACCTCAGCTTCTCAAGTAGCTCCCTTGACTGACTAATTTCGCCAAAGACCTTTAACTAGAGGGACTTCTTTGTTCCTCAATTTATGAGTCTGATTGTCTAAGATTTCGACTGGAATCTCTTCATAAGAGAGAGTGTTCTTAACATCAATACTATGAATAGGGACTATAACTTATGGGTCACCTATGCACTTCTTGAGCAAAGAGACATGAAAGACAGGATGAACTGAGGCTAGATCTGAAGGCAATTTGAGCTCATAACCTACCTTGCTGAATTAATTGAGAATCTTGAAGGGACCAACATATCAGGGACTGAGTTTTTCTTTCTTACCAAACTGCTTCACTCCCTGTATGGGAGAGATCTTTAGATAGACATAGTCACCAATCTTGAAATCGAGATCTTTTTTATGAACATCTGCATAAGACTTCTGTTGGCTCTGAGCAATTCGAAGTCTTTCTCTAGTCAATTGGACTTTTTCTAAGGTGTCGAATACTAAGTCAGGCCCTATAATTGAGGCTTCACTAACTTCAAACCAACCAATTGGAGATCTACATATCCTACCGTAGAGAGCTTTAAATGGAGCCATCTGAATACTAGAATGATAGTTACTGTTGAATGGAACTCAATCAAAGGTAAGTGGTCATCCCAACTTCCCTTAAAATCGATTGCACACGCCCTTAAAATATCTTCTAACGTCTGAATGGTCCTTTTTACTTAACCATCTATCTGAGAATGAAAGGCTATACTAAGATAAAATTGGGTACCAAGACCATTTTGGAATGCTTTCTAGAAATAAGAGGTGAACTGGGTACCTCTGTCTAAGATAATGGACAATGAAACATCGTGAAATCTGACCAACTCCTTGATGTAGAGTTTGGCATAATCCTCGGCTAAATAAGAGGTATGAACTGGAAGGAAATAAGATGATTTGGTCATTCTGCCTACAATGACCCAGACTGAATTATGCTGTGCCGAGTTCAAGGCAAACCCATCACGAAGTCCATGTTTACAACTTCCCACTTCCATGTAGGAATACTAAACTCCTACATGTTCCCACTAGGCTTCTTATGCTTTATCTTAACCTGCTGACATGTAGAGCACTTAGCCACAAACTTTGCAAAATCTCTTTTAATTCTACTCCACCAATAGACTTCCCGTAAGTTGCGGTACATCTTTATGGCCCTTAGATAAATAGAGTAGAGTGCACCATGCACTTCTGCAAGAATTTGCTACCTCAAGTCATCTATACCTTGAACACAGAGATGACTCTAACAACGAAGGACACCATCTCTCCCTTGGGAGAAAACCTCTACTTTCTAATCCTGGACTAACTCTTTCAGCTTGACAAGGCTAGGATCTCTACCTTGCTTTTCCTTTACCTTAGAAATTAGAGATGATTTTGAACTACTCTTAACCCACATATCACCCTCTTCTATATCGACTAAGCGAACGCCTAGTCTGATAAATTGATGTACTTCCTAAGCTAACTTCTTCTTACTATCCTCAACATAAGAAACACTATCCATGGATAGTCTACTAAGAGCGTCAGCCACTACATTGGCCTTCTCGAATGATAAAGGACACTCATGTTATAATCTTTCAAGAGCTCTAACTACCTTCTCTGACAAAGATTGAGATCTTTCTGAGAAAAGACATACTGAAGACTCTTATGATCTATGAAGAAATCTACATGAACACCGTATAGATAATACCTCCAAATCTTCAAGGAAAAGACTAGGCTGCTAACTCAAGATCATGAGTAAGATAATTCCTCTCATAGGATTTAAGTTGTCTAGAGGTGTAGGCTATGACCTTACCATGCTATATGACGACATAACCTAGACCTACTCTGGATGTATCACAATACACTATGAACCAATTTGAACCATCTGGGAGAGCTAAGACTGGAGCTGAGGTGAGTCGAGTCTTCAACTCCTGAAAACTCTTCTTGCAAAGATCTGACCATTGAAACTTGACTTTCTTCTGAGTCAATCTAGACATAGGGGATGCAATAGAAAAAAATCCCTCAACAAACCATCTGTAATATCCATCCAAACCTAAGAAACTCCTGATATCTAATGGAGAGACAGGTCTGGGCTAGTTTCTTACTACTTCGGTCTTTTGAGGATCAGCTCTAATGCCATCACCAGAAATGATATGACCAAGAAATGCTACTGACCTTAGCCAAAATTCAAACTTAGTGAATTTGGTGAATAGTTGATGATCTCTGAGAGTCTAAAGTACTATTCTGAGATGGTCTGCATTATCTCACTCACTGTGGAAATAGACCAGAATATCATCTATAAAGACTATGATGAACATGTCCAAGTACTTCTTGAACACACGGTTTATCAAGTCCATAAAAGATGCTGGGGCATTGGTAAGACCAATGGACATAACTAAGAATTCGAAATAACCATACCAAGTATGAAAAACTATTTTTAGAATGTCACATTCTCTAACTTTGAGCTGATGATAACCGGATCTGAGGTCCATCTTAGATAACTAACTGACACCCTAAAGTTGGTCAAACAAGTCATCGATTTGGAAAGAGGATACTTGTTCTTGACCGTAAACTGATTGAGTTGATGCTAGTTTATACACATTATGAGAGAACTGTCTTTCTTGCGCACGAATAATACTAGAGTGCCCCATGGGGAAACGCTGGGCCTGATGAATCCCTTATCTAAGAGATCATTCAATTGTTCTTTCAGTTCTCCTATTTCTGCTGGTGCCATTCTGTATGACGGAATAGATGTAGGCTGAGTATCTAGAAGAAGATCAATGCCAAAGTCTATTTCCCTTTTGGAAGGAATTCTTGGAAGATCTTCCGAAAAGACATCTGAATATTCACCTACAACTAGAACTGATTCAAGGCTGGGAGTTTCGAAACTAGTGTCCTTAACTCAAACAAGATAATAGAAACATCCTTTAGATATCATCTTTCGTGCCCGAAGGTAGGAAATAAGCTGACCTCTGAATGCTGAAGTACTACTTTTCCACTCAAGGATGGGTTTATTTAGAAACTGAAATTGGACTATTCTGTTTTTGCAGTCGACTGTGGCATAGAAGGAATGAAGCCAATCCATGTCGAGAATGACATCAAAATCAGTCATCTCTAATTTAACTAACTCTGCTGAAGTAACTTTCTGAAATATCATAACCAGACAGTTTTTGTATACCCGTCGGGCTATGATGGTTTTACCCACTGGGGTAGAGACTGAAAAGGGCTCTTCTAGAATTTTAGGGCTGATTCCAAAATTGCCTGCTATATAGGGATTAACAAAAGACAAAAAAGCTCCTGGATCTAGCAAAGCGTAAACATGCACATGAAAGATCTGTAACATACCAGTAACTACATCAGGAGAATTTTTCTAATCTTGTTGGGACTGAAGAGCAAAAATATAATTTGAGAGTTGCCCACTAGTAGCACTGGTGGTGGCACCCTACTGATTCGGGCGACCGAACTAAGCTGAGGAGCAGAGATGACTCTGATTACTTGATTGAAGCTAGTCTCTGACTCTGTGGCCTGGCTTACCACAACTAAAACAAATATTGCTACCAGCTCTGCAAGTACCCTTGTGGTTCTTACCATAAGTTTGACAAAGGGGATTAGTTTGGGCATTGCTAACACTGCCCTGAGACTTAGAGTCTGACGCTCTATCTCTATTACCCTCCCTAAACTTAGGAACTGAAGCACTGGCTAAAGAAGGGGCTGGAACTGATGACTTAGGAAGTAACTGGGAACGGTTTCCTCCTTCTGATTTAGGCTGAGCGAAGTTGAAACTACCTATCTTCGCTCTCTTATTCTTCTTCTCCCTCTACTTAATCTTCTGCTCCTTTATTTGCTGAGCATGAATCATAAGCTTGGCTAAAGTGATGTCACTATTCAGCATGGCAGATCTACACTCATTAACCATGCTATTATTCACGCCTGAAGCGAACTTACTTATCTTGGCTCTGCTGTCTGCAACCACATGAGGGGCATATCTAGGTAATTGAGTAAACTTAAGAGAATACTCTTTCACTGTCATATTTTCCTGCCTGAGGTTGATGAATTCTAGCACCTTAGCCTCTCTAAGATCTTGGGGAAAGAATCTATCTAAGAATGCAGTGACAAACTCCTCCCAATCTATAGGACAAGCGTCATCTGACCTCTCTGACTTCCACTGTTTGAACCAAGTATGAGCCACATCCTACAACTGATATACAACTAGCTCAACATTCTCAACAGTAGTCATCTCCATGATGTCTGTCACCTTCTGAACCCGATCAAGAAATTCTTGAGGGTCCTCATCTACCTTAGACCTGAGGAAGGACAGAGGATTTATTCCAGTGAAGTCTTGAATCCTAGCTGCGGCTGAATTTGCCACTGGTTTGACTAGAATAACTGCTGGCCATTCATTTTGAGCGGCAACTAACTGAGCAAGAGTAGTGAATACGACCCTGAAATCCACATGAGAAACATGATCGCCCAAAGGATTTTCGGGCTGAGGGGCTGACTGATTTCTGTTTCTTCTTTTAGGAGGCATGTTCTGTAGAATAAAGGGAGCAATAGATTAGACTGAGAAATTGACTTGAGATTATGCTCACTGGCACAACATAAATACTGAAAGAGGGAAAACTATTTCTAAAACATCTTATAGCCTCCTGTACATAAATGTGGCATACAACACACCCTTGCATAAGACTCTACTAGATACGACTTTAAGACTTCATAGGACTCTACTAAACCTTAGGCTCTTATACCAAGTTAGTAACACCCCGAATATGGTACTCGAAATTCTACACGGTGCTCATGACCCCAAAGGACCATAAGCTTACCCATGACTGATGTCTGTACCTTTATACTGTATAAAATACTTTATAATATAGAAACATACACTAAAAGGACATAAGGTTCAATATTAAACATAATATGAATAATATAACATCTGTATGGGGCAATAGAATACCCAAAACAAAATTGAACTTACTGAAGTCTGAAACATGATAGTCTAGAAAGCCTCTAACTGACTGAACTATCTGAGTAAGGAGTTGATGAGACATGTCCCCAACTAACTCCAACTAATAAATAGATTAATGAGATAATAGAGAAATAATCATGTCCTCGAAAGATAAGAACTCACTTCTAACTCTTTCGGTGGATATCTAGAATCTACTGTTGCTCTGGAGGTCATGTCTCTAAACCTATGGTATTAGACACCATAGCACAAATGCGTCAGCACTTTGAATATACTGGTATGAATGCGAGGTAGGCTAAATTCACGGAGTTCATATGCATGAACATTAATAATTACTGACTAACTATCATGAGCATGAGAATACATACATGAGACATAAAAACGGATACTAATACTGTGATAACATGATAACTGAATCTGAATATAACTGATAACAGGAGTGACTGTATCTGATAGAACTATCTAAGTTTCATACTATATTTGAGTTGATTGTATCTGACAGTCCTGAATTTGATGGAGCTATCTGAGTTCCATACTGTATCTGAGTTGACTGTATCTGACAGTCCTGATTCTGTAACATGAAACTGTGGGAAGTAGTTTTCTAACTGATATGCCCCTGATACGCCATTATAGCTGAGTTGGGGTCCAATCTGTAAACCTAATTGGAAAGGTGTCAATACCGCGCCACCAGTAAGGGCAAGCTGTGGGCAACCCTTATCTGATAGTGTCCCCTATACAAAAATGGTGGGGCCAATATCTGACAGTGCTTATCCACCCATTAACCCTCATCGAATAGTGTTGATATATCAACCTATACTGTCTACAAAGTTCTGGAATGCAAGGATGAATTCTAAGATCACACCTTTATCTGATAGTGTGTGTCCACATCCTTGGGTTCACTCGGTGCTAATTCCTACTCCCATCTGAATAGACTCTAAACATGATTAACTGAACTAAACATGGGCTGAGTTATTGAATTCCGTTGACTGATAGAATACTATTAATATCTGATAACTGACTGAGTTTATAAGATCATGGTGATTTCCTGAGTCATAAGATTGTCTAAAGTCTAAGGATTCATAACTTGACTGAGAGTATCGTGAAAATATAACATAGCTCTAGGATCACAACTAATATTTTGGGTATGAGTACACCCAGGACTCAATGAATGGAAACTAACCAAGCATAACTTACTTGAACATATAACTAACATCATAATCCATAATTCATCTATAGAATAATTCCATCAAAACATATGATAGGCATAACTTATACATACATAGGGATTTCATGATATAATAATAGTTGGGCATTGTTCCTTCATCTAGGAATTTAATCAAACACATGGTAGGGATAGCACATGTAAACAATATTATATAACAATTAATCATCATGATTTAGCTGTAATTTCATCATCTAGGGATTATTCATAGGTTCACATGAATATACATCTATACAAATCAATTCCACATAAAATTGATCACCCAACATGGATTTGAATTCAATTGATCATTCTCAACATAACCAAAATAAGCCCAACATGAAATTTACAAAGAAATCCATAAATTTGAACTTAGAAAAGAGATTCTTGGACTTTATGGACGAAAGGAGTCCATAAAAACACTACGCATACCTTAGTTCATGGTTTCATGAATATTGACGGTGAAAATTTCTTGAAATTGGATCTTCTAGAAAAACCTTAGCTTGTTCTTGAGAGAAACTTGAGAGAAGAGAGTGTATTTTGGGTGAAAAGTGATTGAATCATGTATTAAAGGCTTAAATAGGGGTGGAAAATTGACCCTTTTAACCCTGGTCGCGTCATTTAATTTTAGAAAAATTTTCCCGAATTGAAACCCTGGCGTGATGCGGTGCTATCGTGCTATGTCACTAGAATTTGACAATTGGAAAATTAAGGGATGGAACGATGCGGAGCCATTACGTTGCCCCTTCTTTTGCAACCTGGAACTTTGGCGCGACGTGGAGGAAATCACGCTAAGACACTAGAAAAGGACAATTCTGAATTTGGGCCCTAGCGCGACGCGCCATAATCATGGACCCCTACTGGAATTCGTAAAATGCCATTTCCTCTTGTGGTGCGGCGCGCCACTGACTAATATGGCCCTGTTTTACGACGGGAACTTGAAATAGTCATAACTTCTGACCCGGTTATCAGATTTTGGCAAATCTTATACTGATAGAAAGTTTATTTAATTTCCCACGTGACCAAAAGTGAAAATCTTTAAAATTTCTCATGGAATAAACATCATTCAATTTAGAAGCTAATTCTAGACATTCTTGAGATGAAATTAGCTAGGAAAAGTACGAGGTATTACAGACATCTTCAAGTGTCTGGACTGCAAATCAAATAAGTTTTATGATTATCAAGATACATCCTTTCATGTCACTTAATAAATATTTCTACGCCAGCATGCTTAGATAAATGTAGAATTAAGACCCTTATAATCTTTCACAATATTGTGCCAATATTGTATCAAAGATATGATTGATGATATATCTGACAGTGCCTAAGCGCATACGCAAGCGTATGTGGTCAACCAAGTAGTAAAGTGACCTTTAAGTAAGCCGATTAACGATCCTACAGGGACTTGTTCCAACAACTATTCAATTTAAGTTTAACTTCTAAGATTAATTTGATGCCAAGGTAACCAAAAAAAGTTTGGAATATTGTAAACTAAAGAAAAGGAAATAATGTGTAAAATAAAGTCTTGAAACAACCAATGGTGTAAAGTCTAGGGTTAAAGAACTTTTAACAATCATACTATGTTACTGAACTACATTCGTTAACTTGCTTATCTTGGTTATTGATTCATAGGGTTAATTGCATGATCATGGTATCACGACCTCTAACCGTTTACCTAATTTGGACATTACAACTACATTATTGAGCGGGGATATATAATTCAATTAAGTTATTAAATCTATCATCCTATGTTTGAATCAAGTAAGGATTCAAGGTACATCCCTGTCCTCGAAGCTAATTTGAATTCCTTATTTTATAAAAGAATACAAACCATACCTTGTTTATTCTTATATTCTATCTCACTATTCCCTCTCTCGAGATCACACTGTTGAGAATGTGTGTATTCTAAGGGTGATCAAGACTCAAGATAATTAAATCAAGAATAAACAAACAATCAATAATGACAAGCAAAATTAAACAAAATTAATTCAAAATAATAGTACTCATGTTCTTGGCTTTAACCCCGGAAAGGAAGTTTTGATTCAATAGTATTCAGTAGTATCCAGTATTCAGTTTAGTCTTCAATGAAACTCAATAAACTAACAAGAATTCAGTAGCGTCCCGTCAGATAATAATCCATGCACTGGAGAACTACGTGGCCAGCACAGGATGAAAAGTCAGCCGTCATATTAGGCTTGACTACCTCCCCGGAGTCACCCTTTATATTAGGCTTGGCTCCAACCAGGTGTTACTCGTTATATTAGGCATGGCATCTTGGGTTCATAGAGAAGTGTCTTTACCTGTGGTACAGTACTAACACCCTTCCAATTGGGGTTACAGGTTGGACCTCAAAGAAGCTAAGGGGTATGTCGGTTAGATGACTACCTTCCATAGTTTCAAATTCAGATTCAGTTTTAGTAATATAATTCAGCTGAGGAGTCACCCATTATACTAGGCTTGACTATCTCTCAAAGATCACCCATTATATACGCTTGATCTCAGATTCAGACAACCATATTCATTATTAGCAAACTCAAAGGTCACCCGTTATATAGGCTTGATCTTAGATTCAGTTTATCAAGTATCATGTATCATTACCAGTAAACTCAGAGATCACCTGTTATATAGGCTTGATCTCAGATATAATAAATCAGTATCAGTATCAACAAGATTAGACATCAATCTCAATAGACTCAGTTATTCTGTATCTCAATATTAGTAAACTCATACATCAGTACTAGTAGACTCAGTCATTAATAAGTCAGTATTCAGAAATTGGTATTTAGAGTTTGTATTCAGTGTTACTGCGATTCCAGTTTTGGTTTATGCATTCATGCATACATCCTCATTCAGTACTCTCATGTTATTCAGTTAAGCTATGTTCATGCATAAGCCCTTGTATTTAATCTTACCTTATCTAGCATACCATTACATTCAAAGTGCTGACGCATACTTTTCTCTTGTGCTATGGTATCTTATACCATAGGTTTCGAAGCGCGAGATCCAGAGCACCCTTAGCAGTCCAGACTCAGTCAGCAGCAGTAGACGTAGCAGTGAGTCCTTTTCATTTGAAGATTATCCTTACTTTACTATGGCATTAGACTCAGTTATTTTCAGTAGACGGAGTTATTTGGGGACATATCCCATCAACTCCACAGTTTACAAAAGTTTAGCGGCTTTTTAGACAGATGTATTAGTATTCAATTTTCAGTATTGATTATTTTTAGATATTTGAACCTTATGGCAAGTTTCCGCCAATTTTTTGCATTTATTTTAGTATATTATGAAGTGCTTAGGTACAAATATTTGAAAAGGGTTAGCTTATGGTCCTTTGGGATCATGAGCACCGTGTGGAGTTCCGATTCTAGAAAATTGGGGCGTTACAAACTTGGTATTAGAGCCTAAAGTTCAATAATGTCCTAGGAAGTCTGAAAAGCCGCATCTAGTAGATTCTTATGTATGGGTGTGTTGCGCGCCATATTTATGTATGGGAGGCTACAAGATGTTTTAGGAACAGTTTTCCTTCTTTCCGTATTCATGTCATATGAGTGAGCATTAGATCAAGTTAATCCTTAGTCTAATCCATCTCTTTCTTCCATTTACAGAGTATGCCTCCTCGCAAAGCCAATGCTCGTAGGGAGGATAACCAGACACCTCAGCTCATAGATCCTCCGAATGAGAATGTGTCACTACAGAGTTCCAGGTAGCTTTTTAGATGCTAGCCCAAGCTATGACGACTAATGTTCGAGAGAATCGTCAGGATACAGCCCCACCTCAATAAGATGGGGATTCAGCCATAGCCAGAATCAGAAATTTCATGAGAATAAACCCGCTAGAATTCTTTGTGTCAGTAGCAGGTGAGGACCCACAACTTTATCTTGAGGAGGTGAAAAAGATCACCCAGATTATGTATGTTTTTTAGGTGGAGAGTGTAGAGTTAGCATTCTATAGGCTGAAGGATATTGCTCATGATTGGGTAGTGATGTGGAAGAAGAGTAGAGGGGAGGATGCAACCCCTATAACTTGGAAAGCATTTTAGGATGCCTTCTTAGATAAGTTTTTACCATTAGAGATGAGGGAAGCTACGGTGGAAGAGTTCATGATCCTGAGGCAAGGCTCTATGACAGTAAAAGAGTATTGTCTTTAGTTCAGTCAATAGCTAAGTATGCTCCTAACTTGATAGCTAACCCTAGAGCTAGCATGAGTAAATTTGTGACCAGTATATCCGGGTTGGTGTAGAACTGCTATGCTCAATAGTGATATGGATCTTGCTAGGTTAATGATGAATGCTCAGCAGATAGAGGTAGATAAATCTAAGGAGAGAGAGAGAGAGATCTAACAAGAGATTCAGAACAGGTATTTAAAACTTTTCTCAGGTCGGGTCATAAGGTGGTAGTCATTCTCAGAATAGCTAGAAAATTTCTAGTGTACCCGCACCAAAGTTTGGGGATATCAGTCATGATGGGGCACCAAGCTCCAAAACCAAGGGTAGTTTCGTAGTGTTCGTACCTATCTACTTTGTAGAGAGTGTGGCAAGAATCACCTAGGTGTGTATAAAGAAAATAGCCAGGTATGTTTTGGATGTGGTAAGCCAGGCCACAGAATCCGCTAGTGTAGAGTGCTAGATCAGAAGGGTAGAGATTCACGCCAGCAGGGAGACACTTCTAGTTACACTAGTTGTCAGCGTCAGAACTAACTCTATGCACTTCAGGCTTCCCATGACCAGGAAGGTTCCCCTAACATAAATTCGGGTACGTTATAAGTCTTTTATATTCATGATATGCATTGTTACATCCCTTTCTCCCATTAGAGCTTATGTTTCAGCATGAGTTAGTTAGTAAAGCCAGTAAGTTAGTTTAGTAGTCAGACAGTCAGATTCATATAGTTTGCTTTCTCATCTTTTCATCTAATCATTCTATCCAAAATATCAAGGAAAGATATTTACTCCAAGGTAGAAAATCCTAATTGTTGCAAGATAAGTTCAGTTCATGAATCATGCATTAGTTTTAGATTCTCGAGGTTTAGTTACTATCCAGTTCAGAAATGCCCTGTGCATCACCTCAGTATCTTAGTCAAGTAAGCATTCTTAGAGGGACATATTATCCCAAGGGGGAGATATCCCATAAATCCCTGATGTTTTCCATTCCTTAAACCCATTCAGTTTCATGCTCAAATCCTTATTACAAAGTTAGTATCAGTTATAATTGCATAGTCAGACATTCTTTCAAGAGTCAGTTCAGTAGAAAAAATTTAGAATATCAGAAATCTCAGAAAGGCTTTCCTGAAAATAGTTCAGTCAGATATCCATGCATTAGATATGCATGTTCAATATGAAATCTCTGTATATCAGTAGTTCCAGTCATATAGTCATGTTTCACATGCTCATTTCCAGAAAGTAAGTTTAGCCAACTAGCATTCTCAGCTTAATCAGTCTCATTCGAGGACGAATGTTCCCAAGGGGGAGATATTGTAATACCCCACCCTTCACCTAGTTCAAATTCATCTCTAGAACATCAAATATCTTGATTCAAAGATGAATATATTTTATTCCATATGAAATTTTTAAGATTTTGACTTTTTATCCCATGGGAAATCGAATAAGCTTTCCATCGATACCAAATATGCCTAAATTCGACACTTGGGCGAAGAGTTAGAGCCATTTTAGTGCGACAGTGTACCACATATTACTTTAGCACGTTGCGGAGCAAGCAAAAATGGCAATTGTCAAAATTCAGTAAACCTCCACGATTCCACCACGTCGCGGTGGATTTCCAGTTCACAACCAAAGTGGCAAGTCGATTTCCACCGCATCGTGCCAAGGCTCAGTTTCCCAATTGTCCAATTTCCAGTAAGTTGGTGCGATTATGGCGCGTCGCGCTAGCATGTAAAATCAGATTTTTTTTCAGTTCTGAATTTTAATTCCAAGGGCAAGACGGTCATTTTTCTACCTCTATATACACTCTTTAACTTGAGATTTTTCATTATTTGTCCCAAATACACTAGTTTTCTCTCAATTTTCTTCAAGAATTACCATTAGGGTTCATAGCTCAAGACCCAAGTCATCAAGATTCCTTCGTAAATCTTCTGAGAATCATATAACAAGGTATGCAGATGTTGATTCTTGGATTACTTCCACCTATGAAGACCAAGAATCCCTTAATAAATTCAAAGATCTTATATTTATGAGTTGTCATGATTCATGTGAATTGAATTTCATGTTATTATTGAGTTTTAGTTCATGATTTAGACTACCAATTTCAAGAGTTGATTCTAGTATGTGATGAATTGTCTGATGTTCATGATAAACCCTCTTCAACTTGCATGATATTGATGTATTCATGATAATTAATTATAGAATATGTGGTATAACCAAAGCATGCTCCCCATATATTTGATAGAACGCTTAAGTAAAGAGAATAGTTCCCCCTTTAGTATGCTAAGCATGAAATTCCCAATTATGTGATAACTAGTGCATGCCAAACGTTTGTTGAAATTCCTTTGTGAATGTATTATGATAAGTTGCATGAATTCTTATCCATGTGTATTCCTTATTGAACAAATATGAGGTATTAGTATGTATTCCCTATACATTTACATGTTTATGATATTCACGTGATTGACGAGATATCATATTGATTGTGTTGTTAATGAAAGTCCATTGTCATGATACTCAAGTGTGGTCCTGTCTTATTTATTTATGCTATAGAGTCCTGGGGGTATTTATACCTAAAAATTTAGCTGCATGTCTAGAGCAGAGTCAGTCTCAAGATAATTTCAATCGTTGTATATGATCAGTAGAATTCAGCCAGTACAGAACTTAAGAAAATTTAGTAATCTCAGTACTAGTTCAATTCAGTATCAGTCTAATCCAACTCAGTAGTCAGTTCTGATTCAGTAGTATTCAGTAGTATCCACTATTCAGTTCAGACTTTAGTGAAACTCAGTAAGCTAACAAGAATTCAGTAGCATTTTGTCAGATAATGGAACCAAGTAAATTCAATCAGCTCAGTCAAACAAGATGACCAGTAATAGATTCCACTTAGTCTAGAACAGTCTAGTAATTAGTTCATTGTCTATTCAGTTGGGAGTAGGATTCTGCACTGAACGAGGACAGGGATGACAGCTTCCCCATTATTTTAGGCATAGTCATTAATAACAATCCTTGCACTCCAAAACTACGTAGACAACGCAGGATGTGGAGTCACCCATCATATTAGGCTTGACTACCTCCCTGAAGTCACTCGTTATATTAGGATTAGCTCCAAAAAGGTGTCACCCATTATATTAGGCATGGCATCCTGGGTTTAGAGAGAAGTTTCTTTACCTGTGGCAAGGCACTGACACCTTTCCAATTGGGGTTATAGGTTGCACCCCAAAGAAGCTAGAAGGGGCATGTCGGTTAGATGACTACCTCCCATAGTTTTAGTTTCAGATTCAGTCTCAGTAATATAATTGAGCTGAGGAGTCACCTATTATACTAGGCTTGACTATCTCTCAGAGATCACCTGTTATATAGGCTTGATCTCAGATTCAGACAATCATATTCATTATCAGTAAACTTAGAGGTCACCCATTATATAAGTTTGATCTCAGATTCAGTTTATCAAGTATCAGGTATCATTACCAGTAAACTCAGAGATAATCTATTATATAGGCTTAATCTCAGATATAATAAATTAGTATCAGTATCAGCAAGATTAGATATCAATCTCAATAGACTCGGTTATTCTTTGTCTCATTATTAGTAAACTCAGACATCAGTACTAGTAGACTCAGTCATTAATAAGTCAGTACTAAGAAATCGATATTTAGAGTTCGTATTCAGTGTAACTATAATTCCAGTTTTGGTTTGTGCATTTATGCATACGTCTTCATTCAGTCCTTTCATGTTATTCAGTTAAGCTATGTTCATGCATTAGAGTATATTTCAGGGATTTATAAGAGGGCTCTTCAACCCACCTTACATCAAGATTTATGATTAGCTCTCTTGAAACCCTTATACACTTGTTGAATACCTAGAGAATGCCCCTTGAGGAAATATTGAGAAACTTTGGTACTTGATGGTTATGATGATGATGACATTAGAAGTAATGTCATGGACTAATGGATTAGATTGTCAATTATACTATGATGAGATATGGATCATGTTGCTATAAGCTATTGGTTATGCCATGTATACGCTATCTATTATGCCAATTATAAGCCTTTCACCATGCTATTTATTAGCTATTGCCTATGCAATTACTTATGATTGTGATCATGCTAAACAAATTATGCTAGCAATCATGCTAGAAAATATTCTTGTTGATGAAGTTAGCAAACATGTTATTAATTGTGCTAGAAGTCATGCTTATTAATTATATGGGAGGTTATGCTAGTAATTATGTTAGAAATCATAATGCTTGACTATATTACTTATGCTACTGATTATACCCAGTTTAATTTTAAAAGATGATGTTGATATTAATTATATTCGATTTAATTTTGGAAGATGATGTTGGTATTAATTATACCTGATTCAATTTTGAAAGGTAATGTTGATATTAATTATACCAATTTAATTTTGGAAGATTATATTGATATTGATTATACTCGATTTAATTTTGAAAGATGATGTTGATATTAATTATACCTGATTCAATTTTAGATGATAATGATAATGTTAATTATACCCAATTCAATTTTAGAAGATGATGCTATTAATTATAACCATTCAGTTTTGGGGGATGGTTATGATGATACATTGATACCCAGTAAGGTTGGAGGATGATTATGCCAATGTACCTATATGTATATCTCTCGGTTTGAGTCTAGCTACTTATTATGATATGATTATATATATGTGTGTGTGTGTCTATGGATATATAAGTTGGGTATGATATTGATATTAAGTATATCGGTTAAGCCCAAAAGTGATAAACGATTATAAGGTAGTATGGTTGATGATTTGTGATTAAATACGAATTAGTGGTGAATATTGTTTAAGTGACTAATCATGACTAGTTGATAAATGAGGATTAATTGTTAAAGGATGAATAATGATAATTAATGTTGTATAAGTAATAAATGATGAATATAGGTTATATGATGAATAATAATCAAATGAATTAGTTAATAAGAGATGGTTAACTAATAAATGGTGACTAGGGAGTAACAATGACAAGGTTTTAAATGATGGTAATATTATGAAATGTGGGTACTTTGTCAAATATTGGTAAATTATGGAATGATTGTTAAATAATGAGTTGGTTATTTGTAAGCTATAAGTGATTTCTTTATTCTATCTTGAGTGTACTCTCCAAGCATATGGGGATTTGTGATGAGTTATTTACTTTTCTGCACCCATTGGCATATGGGAGCTAATTTTGTAGTTTGTGATTACATGTATGATTCCTTGTGATGCGTTATTATTCTGATTTATTTAACTATATTACACGAAGATGTTGACATGTGTTGATGCCTTGTGTTATATTGTTATTCTGGTTAAATTGCTTACTATGTACAGAGGTATTGGAGAGGATTCAGGTTCGTTTTTGTACCTTGACTTAGTTATGTTATCTTGCATTTTATCATATTTATATCATGGTTTAGCTCAGTAGGTCAATGATGCCCATTGAGTACCCATTATTTTGGCACTCATACTACACTTTTGTATCTTTTTGGTATAGATTCGAGTACTAGCTATCGCCGTTGATCGTTGATCATGTTGTGTTGATATTTTAGGAGATAGGGTGAGCACATGGAGTCAGAGTTAACTATTTCCTTATATATTTTAATATTCAGTCTTTAGTTATCGAGACATATGTTCTGATATTCTAAATATTTGAAGTTGTATTATTGTTATTAGATGCTCTTGTACTGGGTCTATCAGGTCGTACGATGGTATCTTGTATTTACTGTCTTTATCTATTTCAAATATTTTACCTATTTATCAATTATCTTGTTGATTTCCGCTTACGTTAGGAATTTTCCACCAAGTTAACCCATTGCGTTTAGCTCTGGTAGAGCCGTTATTATGGACTAGACACATTGGGCTGACTCGACGTAGCTTGTAATTTGATAAGGATGGGCTATAATTTTTATAGCTTTCTCAAGAATCGGGCTTTTTAGTCCCTCCTGTATAAGCCCGTTGGCCCATAGGGCTTTAGCAGTATGGGTTGGGCAGGCCCATGGGTCAAATAAAAATTTAATTAAAAAATAAAATAGAGTACTAAGAATTAAAGAAAAGAGTCTAAACTCAAAGTCTATTTGGACCATCATAGATATTTAAATATTAAATATGTTTATAAAATATATAAATAATTAAAATATAAAATAGTATATTTTTTAAGGAATCAAATATGTTTGATGAAGATGATGTGGCGATGTTGAACACGGCTAGAGTTTTTTTAGCAGTTTATTTTCACTTTTATTGGACTAACTATTGACATTTCCTTGTGTTTTGTTGTGATCAATTTAAATATAATTAGGTTAATATTACTCTTTATCTAGTTATATTATTACTTATTAACAATTTAATTTTTATTCAACATCTCTATTTGGTTTGAATTTAGTGTCAAAAGTTATTTTATTTCATAGATTATTAGGATTTTTTTTGTAAATTTGAAACTTGATTAACAAATAGTAACTTCTTGCGATATAATATTTTAAATATTTATGTAATCAATAATTGAAAATTTAAACTAAGATTATAAAAATAATATATCTTAAAAAATAGGCTGGCCCGTGGAGGCTCGCAGCCCATAGTGTGATAGGTTGGGCTTGCTATTTTCTAGCCTGGCATGCTGACCCATATTGACAGCTTTAGGTTATAGTTTGGCTTACCCACTGGTGGGGTAGAGTAGGTGACATCATGATAGGTAAATTGGGTTATGACAAATTGGTAACAAAGCCTAGGTTTCACTAGTATTATCGGTAGAAGAGAAAATGTCTAATAGAGTCTTGCAGATCTGAATGATGATATCTGTTTCCTATCTTTGGGAGGCTATGAGACATTCTTAGGATTTCATCACTTCTTCCATTCCATTCGTGCTAAGGGTATGAGTTGGTTTGTGGAGTATTTCTTTGACTTCACTCTTTCACAGATGGCCAGGAAATATGCTACGACTAAATGCATGAGATCGAGCCTAAGGATCCTACTTCTATTCGTGAATGACCCAGAGGTTGTGGACAACTGCAAGATATATCCCCATTTAGGGGATAGGATAAGACATCTTCCCCAAGTCCTATTCAAGCTCCTGAGCCAGATATTCTTCTGCCCTAGCCAATGGTTGGTTAAGGACCAGCCCAGGCTTCACCATAGTTTTTATTTCTTCTTCACTACTCTGAGATTCATTGTTTTAGTTTATTAGGATAGTTGGTGGTGTGCCATCTGATGGTGCTCAGTCTGCAGATCGAAGTAGTACTAAGGTAGGGAAGCAGCTTGTAATTGCGGCTCCTAGAGTTGAGGTTTCTCCCGTACTGGTAGTTTCTCAACCAGTGGTTGCTTAGCCTACTAAGTCTTTTGAGGAGCAAAAAATGTTGGGTAGATTCTTGAGATTGGATCCGCTTAGGTTTTCTGGTGCACTAAGAGAGGATGCATATGAGTTCCTGATTTCTCGTAAGGATAGGCTCTATAATTTGGACCTTGTTGAGACTTATGGTATGGATTACACCATATTTTAGTTGGACTTAGCTGCTCAACATTGGTGGAGAGGTTTTATGGATTCTAGACCAGCTGGATCTTCTCCCTTGACATGGACTCAATTCTCTGAGATGTTCTTGGAGAAGTATATGCCTCGCAGCCTTAGGGTTTATTTGAAAGATTAGTTTACGAGATTGGATCAGGGTTCCATGATATTTATAGAGTATGAGGCTCATTTTTGAGTGTTGGCTAGATATGTTACTTCTATTCTAAATACTGAGTATGAGAGAGTCTGCTATTTTGTTAGGGGATTGAGACTCCCTATTTGTATGTCTACTTAGATTTTAGTTGTTGCAGGGTTGCTGAGGTGTTAGATCATGCTCAGGTAATAAAGAACATGCACCATGGGGGTCTTGATAAAGGGCCTAAGTTTCAGGACAGATTTAGTGGGAGCCATCGTAGTTCTCGACCCAGAGATAGTAGTTCTTAGAGTAGGTATCATCCGTGTCTAGTCAACCTGTTCAAACTGTGTTTCAGATTATTAAAGAAGGTCAGTCTAGTGCTAGAGACTGCCCTTGTTAGGGTGGTGGTTAGTCTTCAAGGGGTTCATCTTTTGGTCATTCTAGTCAGGATAGTTACTTCGATTTAGATGGATCTGTTGGATCTAGTTCAGTTCAGAGGGCATATTATAGCTGAGGGTCTTTTTGTTTTGCGTATGAGTTCCCTAGTCATAGGGCAATTATTGTTTCAACTCAGGGTACTTCCCCTATTAGAGAAGTTCATCCCTCAGCTAGGGGTGGTTCTTATTGTCACAAGGATGGTTTCTAGGGTACTCAAGGAGGTTCTCAGGAATATAGAACAGGAGGTCGGTCAGGTGCCCAGCCAGGTGGTGGGTGTGGTCAGTTGTATGTAGTACTAGCTAGGCCCAAGGTTGAGTCTTCGGATGCTATTATTACAGGTATATTTTTGGTGTGCCACCATTTGACCCTTGATTTATTTTATCCAGATCTATTTATTTTTTATATCTGCTTATTATGCACTACAGTTGGAGTTATCTTGGGATTTATTATTTGTGCCACTACGCGTATCTACTCCCACGGGTGATTTTTAAGTAGTGGATTGAGTTTTCAGATCATGTGTTGTGACTGTTAGTGATGTTGATACTTATGTTGATCTTGTTATTCTGGATATAGTGGATTTTGATTTGATTGGTGGCACGAACTGTTTATCCCACTATCATGCAGTCATAGATTGTTTTTTCAAGTTCGTTACCTTGGCCATGCCCAGCGTTCCCTCAGTCGTATGGTAGGAAGCGGTTAGCCACGGGTTGATGAGGATTATTTCTTATGTTCGTGCTAAAAGGCTTATTTTGAGGGGTTTCAAGTCTTATTTTGCTTATATTTGTGATACTAATGTGGAGAGTCTGTGCTTGGCTTTATTCCTGTAGTTTGTAAGTTTTCTGATGTGTTCCATACCAATATGCCTGGTATTCTCCCTTTCCATGATATTGACTTTGCTATTGACCTCGATCCTGGCACCCGACCTATTTCTATGGCATCTTACCATTTGGCTCCTATCGAGTTTAAAAAGCAGAATTCTCAGCTCTAAGATCTTTTTGGTAAGGACGTTATTAGACTTAATGTGTCTTTATGGGGAGATCCTGTGTTGTTTGTGAAGTATAAGGATCTCTCCATGCATATGTGTATTGATTATAGGCAACTTAAGAAGGTGACAGTGAAGAATCAATATCCTATGCCTTACATTGATGATTTGTTTAACCAGCTTCAAGGTGCAGTGGTGTTCTATAAAATTGATTTGAGATTTGGTTACCATTAGTTAAGGATTTGGGATAAGGATTTCTTGAAGACAACCTTTAGGACCCATTATAGTCATTATGAGTTCTTGTTGATGTCATTTGGGTTGACTAATGGCTCAACCACGTTCATGGATTTAATGAATCGACTATTCAGGCCTTATTTAGATTCCTTCGTGATTGTGTTCATCGACGACATCCTTATGTATTCAAGTAGTAGAGAGGAGCATGTGCAGCATTTGGGGATTGTACTCTAGACTTTGAGAGATCATATGCTTTTTGCCAAATTCTTTAAGTGTGAGTTTTGGATTAAGTCAGTGACATTCCCTGGACATATGGTGTCTAAGGATGGTATTATGGTACACCTAACGAAGATTGAGAAGAATCGTGATTGGGCTAGGTCTACATCTGCAACTGAGGATCGTAGCTTCATTACTTTGGTCGGTTATTATTGACTATTCATCAAGGGTTCTACTACTATTTCAACCCCTATGACCATATTGACTCGGAAGGAGGTTCCTTTCCGACGATCCATGGAGTGCGAGTTAAGATTTGGGAAGCTCAAGGGTTTCCTTACTTCAGTCTCTACTTTAGCTCTTCCTATTGAGGGTGAGGGATTCACCGTGTTTTGTAATGCTTTTGGTGTTGGTTTGGGATGTGTATTGATGTAGCAGGGTCGTGTCATTGCTTATTCTTCTAGACAACTTAGGGTCCACGAGTGAAACTACCCCACTCATGACTTGGAGTTGGCAACAATAGTTTGTACGCTTAAGATTTGGAGGCATTATTTTTATGGCATGCATTGTGAGATTTTCACTGATCATCATAATCTTCAGTATCTTATGACCTAGAGGGAGCCTAATTCTAGACAACGTAGATGGATAGAGTTGCTTAAGAATGATATTTTGATGTTATATGATCTGGTTAAGGAAAATATGGTAGCGGATTCCTTGAGACGGAAGGCAGTTAGTATGGGTAGCTTGGCTCTTATTTCGGTTTCTTAGAGACCATTATCATGGGATATTCAATCCTTAGCCAATTTGATGGTTTGCCTTGATCTTTAATATCCTAGGAGAATTTTGGCTAGTGTGGAGGCAAGGCCCTCGCTATTTGAGGAGATTCAAGATCACCAGTTTGAGGATAGTAAGCTTCACTTCCTTTGTGAATAGGTGATGGGGGGTGAGTCCGAGAGGAACACCATAAATTCTGAGGGTGTTTAAGATTTGATAGCTACATATGTGTTTCAAGGATCGATGATTTGATTTAGTTGATTTTACATGAGGCTCACAACTCTAGATATTATATTCATCTTGGCGCAACCAAGATGTACCTAGATTTAAGATAACATTATTGGTGGAGTGGTATGAAGAGAGATATGGTAGACTTTATAACTCGTTGCCTTTGTTGTTAGCAGGCAAAGGCCGAGCATCGATGAACAGGTGGTTTGATTTGGATATAGCCCATTACCGAGTAGAAATAGGAGCAGAATACCATGGATTTTGTTAGTTCTTTGCCTCGCACTTCCCTTTGTTCCAATGGTATTTGGGTCATTATAGATCGTTTGACCAAGTCAACATATTTAATTTATATTCAAATGTCCTTCAGTGCCGAGAGGTTAGCCCATATCTATGTTTAGGAGACAGTCTGTTTCATGGTGTGCCTATTTTTAATATTTCATACTGTGGTTCTTTGTTCACTTTGAGATTTTGGAGAGCATTTCAGAAAAAGTTGGGTAATAAAGTGGATCTTTGTACAAACTTTCAGCCACAGACAAAGGGTCAGTCAGAGTGGGTTATTTAGGTTCTAGAGGATATGCTCCGAGCCTATGTTATAGATTTTAGAGGACAGTGGGAGCAACACTTACCCTTGGCAGAGTTCGCATATAATAAGAATTATCATTCGAGTATTAAGATGTCACCTTTTGAGGCTTTGTATGGTAGGGGATGTCATTCTCCTATTGAACGGATTGAGACTTTTGAAGTTAGGCCTCATGGTACTGATTTACTTTAGGAGTCATTGGATAGAGTCATGATGATGCAGGACAGGTTGAGAGTAGCTCAAAGTAGGAAAAAGGCCTATGAAGACGATAGGATTCGTGCCTTGAGATTTGGAGTTGGTGATCGTGTATTTCTCTGTGTGTCACCCATAAAGGGTGTGATAAGGTTTGAAAGAAAGGGAAAGCTTAACCCCAGATATATTGGACCTTTTGAGATTCTTTGTACGGTTTGTGAGGTAGCTTATGAGTTAGCTCTACCTCCAGATTTTTCCATTGTCCATCCAGTTTTCCATGTTTCTATGTTACAACGATACATTCCTGATCCATGTCATGTGCTTAGATGGTTTATGTAGGAGCCAGTTCTCATTTTGGCTAGTAATATGAGGCAATTGCACACTAGAGAGATTCTTATAGTTAAGGTTTAGTGGAGGCACTACCCAGTGGAGGAGGCCATTTGGAAGATCGAGAGAAAGATGCAGATGTAGTATCCTCACCTATTTAAGACTTCAGGTATATCCTAATTCTTTACTTTCGTAGACGAAAGTTCCTTTAGTAGTGGATATTATAATGACCCTTCAGGTCATTTTCTATATTTCCAATTATTTTCACCGTTAGAGCCTTTCCACAGCTGCACCATGTCATTCATGACTTGCTGGAGCTGACATTTCAGTTACCGGGCAGTTCATTTGATTTTTAGAGTCAATTCTCTGTTTTAAGTCTTTGCTAGTTCCAAATGACCACTGGGCAAAAATTTCAATAAAATGATCTCGTATGCAAATTTTGACTGTGCTAACAACTCTAAAATATTGATTTTAGGCTAGATGGACCTTTGGTTCGGGTCCCGAGATACCTAATCTCATTTCGACCTATTAGTCGAAAAGTTAAGAAAATGAATTATGGGTGTGGGGTCAATATTTGGTCAACATGACCTTCGATAGAAAATCAAATTGCACCACTATATCCATAACATCGAATTTTGTATGGTTACATACTTTGTTTGCGTATGTGGGATTCCAAATAAATCTTGAGGGCTTGGCAGAAACTTGGAAGATTTTTCAAGTTCAGCTGTCATGTGGTGCAGCTGCTATCGCAAGCCAAGGGTCGTGATCGCGATACCCTTGGTATGCAAAGTAGTCCGATCGCAGGGTATGAGTTGCGATAATAGGGATAGAGCGCCAGGCTCTAAGTCGCAAGGTAGGGTGAACAGTGCTCGTACAAATCCTCTTTTCCAAAAATATGGTAGAAACCATCAGGGTGAGTATAAAGCTGGCAGTGATGTATGCTTAGGTGTAGAAAGTTAGGCCATCAAATTCGAGAGTGTCGGGTAGTTGCTCAGAAAGGTAGGGATTTGCGCCAATAGGGCCAGTCCCCTCAGTCATCAGTTTCAGTCGGTGCCCAACTCAATAGGGTGCCGCTTCCAGTGCAACCAGTGGTCAGTATCCAAACAGATTGTATGCCCTACATTCCCGACAGGATCAGGAAAATTCTCCTAACGTAGTTATGGTACGTTACATGTCTTTTATTTACATGTTTATGCTTTGTTAGACCTTGGAGCTTATCTTTCTTTTGTAACCCCTTATATAGCCATCAACTTTAGAATCAGTCCCAAAATTATAGCAGAGCCCTTTTCTGTGTCTACCCCAGTAGGTGTTTCTATTGTAGCCAGAAAAATATGCAGGAACTGTCTGATCAAAATATCTTAGAAAGTTACTTCAGTTGATCTAGTGGATTTAGAGACGACAAATTTTGATGTCATTCTCGGCATGGATTGGCTCCACTCATGCTATGCTTCTGTTGATTGTAGAAATAGAATAGTTAATTTTCAGTTTCCATGTGAACCAGTCCTTGAATAGAGGGGTAGTACTACAGCTCTTAGGGGTTAGCTTGTTTCGTACCTTAGAGCGATAAAGATGATATCCAAGGGGTGTATTTATTATCTTGTCCGAGTCAAAGACTCTAATTCTAAGATGGCTTATGAGCTTGAGTTGCCTGTAGACTTAGCATCAGTGCACCCAATATTCCATATCTCCTTGTTGAAGAAGTGTATTAGTGACCCAGCTGTAGTTGTTCCCTTAGAAAGCATAGATGTTCAGAATAGTCTTTCCTACGAGGAAATTCTAGTCAAAATTATTGACCATCAAGTTCATAGACTAAGGAACAAAGAAGTTCCCCTAATCAAAGTTCTTTAGCAGAATTAGTCCGTTGAGGGAGTCACTTGGGAAGCAGAAGCAAATATGCGGACCAAGTACTCTCATTTTTTCTCCACAAACTCAGACTTAGCCTTAGGTAACAACCTTCATAGAATTTCTCTTTTTCCATGCTCAATTTCAGTTGCATATCATTCTTATACCAGTCATGCATTCACAGAATCAGTTCAGTCATGAATTATGTTTCAAACTCAGTCATGTACTCGTGTTTTTATCACGTATATTCAGCATGTAATCTCAATTCCTTAGTGTTTTCAGCTTAACCAGTCCCATTCGAGGACGAATGTTCCCAAGAAGGAGATATTATAATACCTCGAAAATCCAAAACAATGCTAGAGTCATGTTTCAAGATCATGCATAGTACATTATGGTTCTTTGATGGTTTTATGAATTAGTTTGATGTATATTAAGGCCTCAAATAACTCCTAGCCATTAGACGAACCTAAATAATCCTTTTCGATTGAATTTTTGTATAAGAATGTTCCTTTAGCCAACTTCAAATAAGCATATCTTTTGCTCTACTCAGAATTATCCAGATCAAGACCTTCCCAGTGATAGGAATTTGAATTAACTTTTCAATGATACCAATTTCGCCCAAATCCAATACTCGGGTGAGAAGGTATGGCACTTTTAGTGTAAAATAGTAGCCCAACGCGATAAGGCCACACGCAGTGATGGCCATTTTAACCTTCGTCCTTTTCCAGTGTGTCACCGCGATAACCACTGAGTTGCGCCAAGGGAAATTTTCGTAGTTGTCAATTTCCAGTTAGGCACCGTGATAGCCATCGCATTGCGCCAAAATTCCAGTTTGGAATTATCCATTTTCAGTGGCGTAGCGTGATAGCACCACGTCGCACCGCTGGAAACAATGGGGTTCGTAAGTTTTCCAGTAGGTCGACGCAATTGTACCGCGTCGTGCCAGAGCCAAAAATTAGGATTATCAGTTCCGCCACTTAAATTCCAGGGACCATTTGGTCTCTTCCCAAAGCCCCAAATTCATCCAAACATGGGATTTAAGCCCCAATAAAGCATTATTTGCTCATTATTTCACATTTATCTCAAATTAAATTAATCTCCTTTCAAGAACAAAAAGCCTAGCCTTCAAAACTCAAGACCAAATCTCAAGAATTCACCATCAATTCTCACTAATTCATCAACCCAGGTATGTTAAGTGTTCATTCATGGGTCCCTTTTACCCACGGAGCCCAAGTATCCAATTTTAGATACAGAGTTATGATATTTACAAGTTATTATGTTTTAAATTGTGATTTCAACTATGAATCTCCATGAATCTCGATTTCATACCATGTTTGCAGGACATTATTGTTGTTATGAAAACCCATATGTTTTAATATTGCTATTTACTTAATTAAATCATGATTAAGTGTTGTTGATGTTGAAATTATGCTATTACTCCAAGTTTTATACAATTCGCATGTTTAGCCTAAACCATGCATATCAAGTGTTTGATGAAATGCTTACAAGAATGGATTTTAATAGATGTTCCTATGTTATGTCCCTAAAGTTTAGTACTATTTTACTATTATTTCCATTGAGTCCCGGGGGTTATGAACACCCGAAAACATAGCTATTTAGTTAGTCTCAGTATCTTTAGAATAGTTTCAAAAATATGTTATGAGCATTATCAGTTTAGTCAGTCATCAAAATCAGTTAAACTTAGAATAGTTCAGCATTTCGAGTCAGTTCAGTTGGGAGTAGGATTTAGCACCGAGCGAGTGCAAGGATGGCGACTTCCCCGTCAGATAGGTAGAGTCATTAGTAGCAGTCTCTGTACTCTAGAACTACATAGCCAACGTAGGATTTGAGGAGTCACCCATCAGTTTAGGCTTGACTACCTCGCAGGGGTCACCCGTCAGTTTAGGCTTGACACCCTTAGTCCTTTGGGATAGTACATCAGTAGAGTGGATCCACACAGCCAGCTTTAGTACCCATGGTATGGTATAACACCCTTCCAAATGGGGTTACAGGTTGGACCCCAAACTTGCTCATTGGGGCATGTCGGTTAGATGATAGCTCCCACAGTCTCAGTCCAGTAATAAGTTCAGTAATTCAGTTTCAATTGCTTGACCATAGCATACAAATATTAGTGATTCAGTTACAAGATTTCAGTATTTCAGTATTTATAGATTATATTCAAAACATGTTGTATGCTTGGTCACGTATCCTCAGTATCTAAAAATTTTATGCACTCTATTCAGTATTTCATGTTATATATATATATATATATATATATTCAGACAGTTATTATTCATGTTCATGAAACCATGCATATCATCCTACCTCATTTAGTATACCAGTACATTCAAAGTACCAATCGCATACTCTTTTCTTATGCTATGATGTGTCATATCATAGGTTCGGATGCCCAGTTCCCAAATCATGCATTGATTTTCCAGATTATCAGCCGCAGCAGTGATGGGTCTTTATATTTTGAGGACATGATTTATTTATCCTAGATTATTTTATCATTTTCAGTAATTTCCATTCAGTCGAAGTTAGTTGGGAGCTTATCCTATCAGCTCCTCAGTCAGTCATTAGAGGCTTTTCAGACTATTTCAACTAGTTAGTTAGTTTCTCAGATTTCAGTTGTTATTCTCAGATGTTTTATCAGCATTATCAGTTATGACTTACAGATTTTATCAGATTTATGACTTGAAACCTTATGGCATTCGTCAGTTAAATTCCGCATATGTTATGTCATTATCAGTTTTATTCAGTGCTCACAGCAGGTACCATCTCATGGTTTAGCTTGTGGTCCCTCGAGATTGTAAGCACAGTATGGCGCCCAGGATGTACTCTCGGGGCGTTACAAAGTGGAACCTATATTGGGGTTTTGATGTGATTTTTGGACCTTAATATATGTATAATAAAAGAGAATAGTCTAGTCTATAATAAAGTCGAGTGGCAACTTGAGAACTACGCATTTGACACTTTTACAACAAAAGCAATATTGTAGATTAATAATTATTTAATGATTATTCCATATTTATTTTATATCCATATATATAATAAAGGAGAATATTCTTATCTATGATTAAGACAACTGAAATCTTGAGAACTAGCCACTTGACACTTTTACAATAAAAGTTATTTTTTAGATTAATAATTATTTAATTATTATTTCATATATATATATATATATATATATATATATATAGAGAGAGAGAGAGAGAGAGAGAGAGAGAGAGAATAAAGAAAAATAGTCTAGTATATAATCAAGCCAAGCGGCATCTTGAAAACTAACCGCTTGACATTTTTACAACAAAAGCTATTCTGTAGATTAATAATTATTTAATGATTATATCACATTTAATTCATATCTACATATATTTTAAAGGAGAATAGTCTAGCCTATAATCAAGCCAATGACATCTTGAGAACTAGCCACTTAACATTTTTACAACAAAAACTATTCTGTAGATTAGTAATTATTTAATAATTATTTCATATATATATATATATATATATATATATAATAAAGGAGAATAGTCTAGCTTATAATCAAGACAAATGACATCTTGGGAACTAGCCACTTGACATTTTTACAACAAAAGCTATTTTGTTTATTAATAATTATTTAGTAATAATTTCGTTTTTGTTATAGATCTATATATAGTGAAGGAGAATAGTCTAGCCTATAATCAAGTCAAGTGGCGTCTAAGAACTAACCAGTTGACATTTTTACAACAAAAACTATTTTGTAGATTGATAATATTTAGTGATTATTTCATATTTATTTCAGATCTATCTATATATATAATAAAGGAGAATAGTCAAGCTTATAATCAATCCAAGTGGCATATTGAGAAATAGCCATACTTTTTCAACAAAAGCTATTTTGTAGATTACTAATTATTTAATGATTATTTCATATCTATTTGTCTCTCTGTCTGTCTGTCTGTCCGTCCGTCCGTCCGTCCGTTCGTCTGTCCGTCCATCCGTCCGTCCGTCCATCTGTCGGACTGTTCATCCTTCCATCCGTCTGGATCTATCTGTCTTTCTGTCTGTCTATCTATCTATCTATCTGTCCATATACCTACCAATCTACCTACCTATCTACCTACCTATCTACCTATCTATCTACCCATCTATCTACCTACCTATTTACTTATCTATCTACCCATCTATCTACCTACCTATCTACCTA
>NC_061115.1:85252554-85316573 GCF_002878395.1 Capsicum annuum | reverse complement strand
CTACCTACCTACCTACCTACTTATCTACCTACCTATCTACCTACTTACCTACCTACCTACCAATCTACCTACCTACCTACCCACCTACCTATCTACCTACCTATCTATCTATCTACCTATTTACCTATCTACCTACCTACCTACCTACCTACCTACCTATCTATCTATCTATTGATCTATCTATCTATCTAAATAATAATAATAATAATAATAATAATCAAGGAAAATACTCTAGCCTATAATCTAGCAAAATGGAATTTTGAGAATTAGCCACTTGACATGTTTACATCAAAAACTATTTTGTAGATTAATTATGATTTAATTATTATTTCTTATCTATTTCTTATCTATCTATATGTATAATAAAGAAGAATAGTCTAGCATTAGGTTATGCCAAGTGTCATCTTTAGAATTAACATTTTACAGTAGAAATTATTGTGTAGATTATTAATTATTTTATTTTCTTTATATTTATTTCAAATCTGTAGATATAATAATAGAAAATAGCCAAGCATGAGGTTATGCCAAGTGTCAATTTTAAAACTAGCATTTTATAACAAAAATTATTTTGTAGGTTATTAATTTTTTCATATCTATACATATAATAAAGAAGAATAGTTTAGCATGAGGTTGTTCCAAGTGTCATCTTTAGAACTAGCATTTACAACAAAAATTATTTTGTAGATTATTAATTCATTCATATATATAGAAAATTATCTAGTTTGAGGTTATGCCAAGTGTCATCTTTAGAACTAGTACTTTATAATAAAATATATTTTATTGATTATTAATTATTTCTTATTTATTTCATATTTATTTCATATTTATATATATAATGAAGGAGAATATTCTAGCATGAGGTTATGCCAAGTGTCATCTTTAGAACTAGCATTTTATAACAAAAATTATTTTATATATTATTAATTATTTTATATCTATCTATCTATCTATATATATATAATCAATGAAGATAGTCTAGCCTAAAATTAAGACAAGTGGGATCTTGAGAACTACTCACTTGAATTCTTACAACAATAAACTATCATTTTATAATAAAAAACTATTTTATTAATTATTTAAATATTAATATTATTTTTTTATTTCATATTGTGGTAAAAAATAATTAAGATTGATTTCTATCGGATGAAAACTTTTACGATTGTTCAGTTATTTCATATTAAGATTACTAATTAATTACTTCTTATTATTTTGTGTTTTAATTATTTATTTGTTTGTTTGTTTAATATTATTCAATATTGTGGTATAAACAATTACGATTCATTTCTATTAGATGAAAACTATCATGATTTCATATTATTTTATTTAATAGTGTTTTCTTATATACTAAAGGAAAATAGTTTAGCCTAAAATTAAAACAAGTGGTATCTTAAGAACTACCACTTGAATTCTTACAACAACAAACTATCATTTTATAACCAAAAACTATTTTGTTGATTATTTAAATAATTAAAATTATTTTATTTTTTTATATCTATATATATAAAATAAAGGAGAATAGTCTAGTATTTGGTTATTTCAAGTGTCAACTTTAGAACTAGTATTTTACAATAAAAATTATTTTATATATTATTAATTATTTCATATCAATCTATATATATAATAAAGGAAGATTGTCTAGCCTAAAATTAAGACAAGTGTCACTTTGAGAACTACCACTTGAACTCTGACAGCAAAGAACTATCATTTTCTAACAAAAAGTTATTTTATTGATTATTTAAATATTTAATATTATTTTATATTTAGATTTTTGTAAAAAGTAATTAAGATTGATTTCTATTGGATAAAAACTATTATCATTGTTCAGTTATTTTATATTAAGATTACTAATTAATTACTTCTTATTATTTTGTGTGTTGTTGATGATTTATCTATTTATTTAATATTATTCTATATTGTGGTATAAAAAATTAAGATTCATTTCTATTGGATGAAAATTATTATGATTTTATATTATTTTATTTTATATTATTATCTATATTTATAATAAAGAAAGATAGTCTAGCCTAAAATTAAAACAATTGGCATTTTGAGAACTACCGCTTGAATTCTTTCAAAAAAAACTACTCCCTTCATTTAAAAAAGAATAGTCTATTTTGATTTTGCAGAAAGTTTAAGAAAATAAAGAAGACTTTTGAATCTTATGGTCTTAAATTAAAGTTGTGTCAAATGTACCAAAATATCCTTTAATCTTGTGGTTCTAAATATGCTATGTGGAAAGTTGAAATTAAAGTATTGACAAAAAAGGAAAGGGGTCATTCTTTTTGAAAAAAAAACTAAAAAGGAAAGCAAATCATTCTTTCTGAAACAGAAGAAGTATCATTTTATAACAAAAAGCTATTTTTTTATTATTTAAATATGTAATATTATATTATATTTCATATTATGGTTGAAAAAAATTAATATTGATTTCTATTAGATGAAAACTATTATGATTGTTCAGTTATTTTATATTAAGATTACTAATTAATTACTTCTTATTATTTTGTATTTTATTGATTATTATTTAGTTATTTATTTAATATTATTTCATATTGTGGTATAAACAATTAAGATTCATTTCTTTCGAATGAAAACTATTATGATTTTATATTATTTCATATTGTGGTAAAAATCAATTAAGATTCATTTCTATTGGATGAAACTATTATGATTGTTCAATTATTTCATACTAAGAATAGTAGTTAATTATTTCGTGTTATTATACATTTTGTTGATTATTTATTTATTTACTTAATATTATTTCATATTTCATTTTGTGGTATAAACAATTAAGATTCATTTTTCTCGGATGAAAACTATTATGATTTCGTATTATTTCATTTAATATTATTTCATATAATGGTAAAAATCTATTAAAACTCATTTCTAATGGATGAAAACTATTATGATTGTTCAATTATTTCATACAAAGAATAGTACTTAATTATTTCATATTATTCAATATTTTGTTGATTATTTATTTATTTACTTAATATTATTTCATATTTCATATTGTTGTAAACTAACAAATGATTATTCAATTATTTCATATCAAGAAATTAGTAGTTAATTACTTCATATTATGTTATGTTTTGTCTATTATTTATTTTAATTTCTTATAAATGTATTACCACATATAGTGAATATCTATTTTACCATATATAGTGAATGTCTACTTTATCATATATACTGAATGTCTATTTATGGAAAAATTAGAAACTCCAAGGTTAGTTTTTCCCTATATATAAAGGTTTTTTCATTCATTGTTATTCACCCCTCAAGAGAATAAGAACCACTTTCTCTTCTCTCTTCTTTCTTCTTGAGATCTGTACGGTAAGCTTGAATCTTTGGTACGGTAAGAAATTGATTTATCCATAAGAATTATTTATTAAGAAGTTATATTTGTTCTTGAAATACCGTGATAAAATGCTTATGTAAATTGACAATTACATCACCAACATATGTCTGGCCACTACCATTTCTTGTTTTTAAATTAATTTTCAATTTAGAAAAAAAATTGATGCTAATTCATGCATTTTTATTTGCTTAGATTAATGATTCATATGACTTTTGTAAATAGTGATAATTTTATTAATGGATCACTTTTACATTACCTCAATAGTAGTCCAGTAAACTTATATTATTGTATGTTAATGAACTTAAGGTTTTTATATTTTCTAATATACAGAACCAATTGCATATTGGATCTAAGAGAACTAATTTTGTTTGAGATTATTTGTGTGAGACCCCATATATTTCAATCATTTTATTTTTGACTCTCCTGCATGCGTAATGTCAATTTTTTACTTGAATTATGTTTAGAGATTTTAAAAGGGTGTTTTAAAAAAGTTTTGAAATTTTTGAAAGGGTTTGGGGCTACTTTAGAACTCCGAGGTAGTGTGCTCCGTGATAGTGGTGTTCCATGCTACTGGAGATCCATGATATCAGAGCGGAATGGAGGCTAGCCTCCACGATATTGGTGTGCTACCCTGCTGTGTTAAAAATACCCAGTCCTTATTTTTTCACTTGGGGTGATGGGCTTTTGGTCCTTTTACCCCTTGCACGATTTTGTCCTTTAGTCTTCAAAGAACAAACACCACTATTCTCTTTTTTAAATACCAACCCAAGAGAGCTCAATGATTTTTAAGAAATCACTACTCCAAACTCCAAACTTCAAATTCTCTAAAAAAATATTTTATATTCAGGCATGCTACTCATCCCTAACTTGAAATTTTACATCATGGCATTAAATTATTAAATATTTATATGATTTTTATTGATGGGTTTGAAATTGGGTTGTGGTCTTTTGATGGGTAATACTTGAATTGTATTCCCCATGTTTTAAGTGTCTTATTCATGTTTTAATTTATAGTTTCAGGGACTGAATTGGTGCATTATTTTAATGGTTGGAATAGGGGACATGGGTTTTCCCAAATTGATGGAATTTTGACTTAACAATGGCATTAACCTCAACCCACCTTGTAAACTTGTTTTGGATATGGATAATTGGATGTTTTAACTTATATTTGAACCCATTGCATTACATTAAAGGATAAATGAATGAATATGATTTTGGATGTCCTCGGTGGCCTTGGTTTTGGATTTTAAATGGAACTTGAGAGTTAATTTGATTATACAAATTAGTTTGGCATAATTATATTAGCTTGCAAGCATATTGGTATGACGATACCTTGTTGGTAAATGCCTTAATAAATGACTTTTTGGTTGGTGGTTGGTTTATGTGAAAATTGTTTTAATTTGTGCTTAAATGATGTAGACACTGTAAAGGTGTAGGTCCTGGGAGATCAACACTGGAAGCCACATTTTTTGGTGTTGGGGATTTATGTGACTATGTCCTTGGACACATTATATATATATATATATATATATATATATTGAGAGGGCTATAGGCTGGGTGTCTTTAGCCTTTCATCAGTTTTTACTTAATTTATGCATCTAACATACACTTGGGTCCTTCTAGAAGGGAAAGCTGGACCCATATAGATCATGGGTACCTTTACGACAGATCTAGCTACATATTTCAAGCTAATACTTTAAACTTTTATGTTCATGACCCTTGTCTCTATCTCGTCATCGTGTATCTATATCTGTATGAATGTGGTGCAAATGATTTATGATTGGATTTTGATAAATGGCATCATTTTATTCCTTTACCTTAGTTACATACTAGTGCTTGTCCCACTGACCGTCCCTAGATGCTACATCATTTCATGATGTAGGGTCCGAAGGTTTTTCTATTGCTCCTATACAACATTAGATTATTTAGTATTCCTGTGGATCTGCTGTGAAGTGGTGAGCCTCCATCCTTCAAAAGGCCCCATTATTTTACTGGTTTCTTTATTATCCTAGTACTTTGGATTTCCTTTTTTTGTCATAGTCAGAGGCATGTCTCGACTTAATTGATATTTCTATTTTTAGAGGCTTTTGTGGACAAAAATATGGGATTGGTTGTTTGTTTGATTCTTAAAACATGTATTTGGTTTATCTAACTTTCTTGTTATTATCTTTGACTGACTTCTAGTGTCTATATTTATGTACTCTTGAGGTAAGTCTAAGGGGATGGTCTTCAGCTGTAACATTCCATATTTTTCTTGTACTTGTTCTAATTATATGGAACTTGGTATAGCCTTGTGGTATAGGTAACAGATGATATTTTTTATACGAGTATTAATGGTGTAGATGGAATTATAGATGCTACCCGTACATTTTAATGTGATGTGACCAAGTTAGCGTCGATACAACTATTTAAAACTTGGGATCATAAGCTAGTATTTGAATTTAAAGTTTAAAGTGACCAAGTATATACAAGTTTTAAGTTAGATCCAAGGGATTAAGAATTGTAAATTGAGTATTTTACTGAGGTGTTTTCTTGACTTAATTAAGCTAGTTAGGTGAGTCACCTACTTGAGATATATGGACCAAGTTAATGGACCCAAGGTTATGGATCAGATTTGATCCTATATTATGGTACTCATTTGGGCCTAACTTAAGTAAAAGAAAAGAAAAGAAAGAAATGACCCAACACTTAAATCTGCCAAAGACCCAAGTTAATTGAGCCTAAATAAGAACTTAATCAAGTAGGTGCATCACCTACTTTGACCTTTTGAGCAGCTTAATCTCTTTAAGTAGGTGTCTCACCTAGTTGGACCCATTTAACCCATTTTGAGGTCCAAAATATAGCTAAATAGATGGCAAAAAATAGGGGCTTTATAAGGCTAAGTTGCTGGTCATTTCCTTAAATTCTAAGTCAAAAAATTACCATATTTCATGAAGTTCTCTCTACTTTTTCTACAACAACAAAGGGCAACCCTATTCTCCTTTTAGGGTTCTTGAAGAAACCCCCAACCTTTGCAGGCCAAGGTAAGTGAAAACACTTATGGTTTAGCTTAATTATCTCATTCAAGATTAGGAAAACATGCTATAAGTGCTTAATTATTAATTCATCGCAGAATATAGAACAAACCACTTGCTCACTTTTTTTGTTATTATTCTTCTTGGTTTAAAGAATGAAAGAAATTGAAAGTTGAAGTTCTTGAGAAGTTCAAATTTAAAGGATAAGTTGCAGAATTGAGGTAAGGTGACTGCCCTATTTTATTCTCTTTATATATGAATTTAGGAAAGAATTATGGATGTGTTGTTATTGTGAACTCAAGAGATGATGATTTCAATAATTTATTGCTACAACAAAAGGGATTAGGGGCTATTTTTTGGACTATTTTGTGTGTATATGTTGGAGGCTTCCAGGTTGATGTTGAGAAAAGGTATAATTAGTTTGTATTGAAATTTAGAAAAAGGGTATGGTGGTACTCCTCCGAATAAATGGTTGTATACGTCTACTGCCCATTCTGTTTCGTGTATTGTTTGGAAGGTATAATGAACCCAAAGTTGTGTCGGGGCATCTTATAATAATATGTAAGGTATGTGAATGTAATTAGAGAATAAAAGGGTTAAAATAACACCCTTGATTGATAAATTAAGGGCTTACTGCCCGACCACTGCTTTGGTGAAGTTAAATCGCCCAAATATGTCAGTTGGTTGCTAATATTAGTTTACCATATATTTTATTGTAGATAAGATATCCAAAAGGCAAGGGTTTATCCCGACCTTAACCAGATGTCTATGTATCTTTTAGAGGCTTTGTAGACCAATGTAAAGTTAAGCATGATAGTGTCTTATCTTTTAGATGTTATGGCCTCAACGGCCAAGTCTGGTATATATATAGTTTTTGGCATATTGTTTATTTCTCATCAATGCATTATATCCATGTATGGTAAAACCATTGGTTATTATACTTATATGCATGAGGAGTACAAGGTCATGGATTGGTTCTCTCAGGCCTTTACGGCTACGGGCGCCAATAATTAAACTGTATTCCTTAAATCTTACTCAGTAGAACTAATAGGTGGTTCTGAGGATGTGGTTCTTCTATTTCTTAGCTCTTTTGGAGATGGAGGAGTAGAAGAAGTTTGTGATACAAACTCATCTTGAGCCTTACTTTAATTAACTTGCCTATGTGGTGACTTGCTAGTCCCTTCTCCGGTAGCCACATTTATTCGCCTACCTGTATTCTTACTCCTTTTTGTAACTGGTATCTTTATAATTATAAGAGGAAAAAAAGAGATTCAATGATTAAGTATGACTTCACCTACAATATGGGCTCTATTACATGATCTAAGATTTGAAGAAAAAGAGACAACCCCTAAATGTCTTATAGCTTCCTGTTTATAGATGTGGTACACAACAATCCCATAAGCAAGACTCTACGTCGACATGGCTTTATAGACTTCATAGGAAGAGCTTTTCTAATACCACTTTTTTTTACCCCAATAGGATTTGAGGCATGACACCAGCCCACAATGGGCTTGAGATACTCACACAGCTAGGCCCAGGTTCGGGTAATGACAAACTTGGTATCAGATCATGGTTCAGGGTCTTTAGGTGTCCATGAAGCTGTGTCGAGTAGAGTCACTTTTATGGGTGTGTATCGTCCCACACTTATAAGGGGAAGGCTACAAGGTATTTAGGAATATTTTCCTTTTTGTGTTTTATTTTGGGCTATAGAGTTTAGTTGTCTTGAGACTTCTCTAACTCCTTGCTTTGCCATATTTTAGATCATGCCTCCTTAAAGATCTGACGGTTGTAGGAACTCTATTGTAAAACCTATCTTACCCGAGGAAAATGTGGAGGGAAGTCAGCCTTTTTTTGAAGTGCAGACCCAGTCTAACGTCCCTGCTCCTGACTGTACTTCTGTACGTGGGGTTCCACCGGTCCCTACTAGTCCTCCTCGAGATTTTTGGGATGGTAAACTTATGCTCAGTCACCTTAGGAAGATATTTCTAGTGCAGAGTTTGATCATGTTGGTTCTGTTATTAGTTCATCTGAGGTCACTTGGGTTGGCCGATTTATGAGGTTCAATCCCCCAACCTTTATAGGCTCTAAGGTTGAGAAGGATCCTCAAGGGCTTATTGATAAGATGAAGAAAATATTTAGAGTGATGCATGTTACTGATTCAGAGGGGGTGGAGTTTACTGCCTATTAGTTGAAATAAGTGGCTCACCAGTGGTATGAGGAGTGAAAAATGATGAGGGGTGATGACGTTGAACAAATAGGAGTTAGTGTCTAATATGAGATCCCAAATGAAGAATTTTGCTTTTGGTTTGTCCCATGATTTGGTGTTAAAGTGTAAGTGTATCGCCCCGAAAATGGGTCTTGAGTCATCACACGATACTTAGGGCCATAAGTGATCCCAAGCTAATCCTTCTATTGGCATAACTCATAAGCAACTGAATAAAATGCATAAATCTGAACAAAATTAGCGGAAGATAACTGTTTTCTAAATCTGATCAATACAAAACTAAACTAAAATGAATGCAACTCTGTTTTTACAAAATAACACTGGATTCAAATACATTAACTCTAATGATTGTCTATGATGCCTCTACTAGTATGGACTATAGGCAGCAGGGACATGACCCCCAACTATCCCAAATCAAAATGACTGAATAAAGAAAAAAATAAAATATTACTCAAATTGTATAACTGACTTGAGCCCTTGAATCAAAATGACTTATCACCTACTGACTAAAAGCTACAAACTGCCTGCATATGGTATGCGTGCTACAACTCATACCTACATTAAGAGACAATATAGCACGTAGACGTATATGTGGATCAGTACTTTAAGGATGTACTGAGTATATGAGGGTGAATGAATAATTTAAATATTATCTCATCATTATAATTTATAAAATAATGCATACTAAATCTAAATGACTCACATAAGCTGGAAAATCTGAAAGATGAAATCTTTAACTCTTATCTTTCTGTAAAGTATAATCTGAATAAAATTGTGAGCCTTTACACTTGGTTTTCTTAAAAGCTTTTCTGTTATTCTTTTTTGAGAAACTATATTGAAAATCTTTACCATTAAGCTGTAAGGAAAATACTTTATCTTAAGGAAATTCTTTCAAAGCAATTCTTTACTAGTAGGGAACTCTTTTAAAAATTGTTCTACAAGGGAGGTTCTCTTAACCGACATAAACCATGCGAGCTACATGAATTCCAACATCTCGTCCTCCTAAGGAAGAAACCTCACATTGGGGAGAGGTGTTATACTCTTGCCAGGGAGTATAACCTCAGCTTAAGTGATCACTATCTTAGCCACTATGGGCCCTTTAATCTCAAATCTATGGTGGCACGTAGTTCTGGGATATGAGACCTTGGAATCAGACCTGACTCGGTGCTAAATACTACTCCCTTTTTATTTTCTACGCTCATCTTATTGGAAATCCACTTTAAAACTAGCATAAGGGTTTATTATGAAACCAGTTATGCATTTATCTGAATCAATTTATAAATGAAGCTATTTTGCTTTCTGTAATCTGTAATAAATTTATAAAGTAGATTCCAAAACTTATCTGGTGACCGAAAGATCAAAGCTTTACTGAAAATCTATAAATAATCAGATAATAGGATGCTTGAAGCATCATCTTTCTTGAAATAATAATATTCGATTTTGGGGTAACAACCTACACTTCAATCTCATGTCAAAACATCATAATAATCATGCTTGATAATGAAAACAATGATAATTCATCTCAAAAGCTGCAATTTACTGCAGCAGGCATAAAAATATGAAAATAGATATGCAATTTATCTTCAAAATATCTCAGAAACTCAAAACTTTGCCAATAGAAATAATAGGTACGAACCCTAATTCAAAACTCATGTAATATCATTCAAAAATCATATGAATTTAATGTAAAAGCTTGGTTTTAGGCACAAGGATAGAAGAAGATCCTTGTTCATAAACCCACATACCTTAATTGCTCAAATTGATGAAGAAGTTTGACTTGAATTCCCATTTGTGTTCTTGAAGATTGTTTCTTGAAGAAGATGAATCAAATTGATGTTCTTGGGAATGTTCTTGAATGATTTTCTTGAACTTCTTGGAATAGAAAGCTTAATTCTTGATTGTTTTATTGAATAGAAAGTGATTGAATGGATGAATCTTGAATAGAATTGTTTAGGGATTGTTCTTGGGTGTAAAGTAGAATAATGGAGGCAAAATAATGCCCCAATGGCGGCTATATATCATGATATTATGACCTAGGTTGAGGGGAAAAAAATACCCCATTGACCCTTATTCATTTAAAACAAAAATTTGTAACTCGTATCCCTATTTTTCTCCTTGCCGCGACGCGGTAGCTTACTGCCTCACACTAAAATGGTCATAACATTTTGTTCGGCTACTGGATTAAGCCAAAATTGGTATTGTTGGAAAGCTAATTCAATTATCTACAATTTGGTGGGTTGTAAAATAGAATATTATACATGCATCAAAAGTTATACACTTTCAAAGTTGACCCTTATAAAATTGAACACCAAACTTTGATTGAATCTAATATTCTTAGCTCCACTTGGCTCTAAGTGACTTCTATGAACATTATTCACCTAATAAGAACTTCACATACATAGGATTAAAGTCATGACAGAAGAATTCAAATTATGGATCAAGAATACGAAAATTACACCTTCACCGCGACGCAGTGAAATCGCGTTAAGCTACGGAAAAAAGTACTAGTGCGAATTTGCACTCTGGCACAACATGGTGCTATCATGTTGCACCACTGGAAATCAACAAAGAGGAATATGGATCTCTCTGTAATGCGATCTTATTCCATAGGTCTACTAGAAAATGAAAAATGGGAAATCACCCTTCACCGCGATGCGGTGACTGCCCAGGTGGCACACTATCAACAGTAAAAATGCCCTAACTTCTCAATCGAGTATCGGATTTGGGCCAATTTGGTATCGATGGAAATCTTATTCAATTTCCCACATAATGGAAGGTCTAAATCTATAAAATTCAATGTGATATAAATGTTGTTCATTTTTTAAGCTAACCCTCGACATTCTAGGAGCGAAATTAAGCTAGGAAAAAGTACGGGGTATGACAGTAAGGCTACCATGTTGAAAATGATATGAATATATCCAGGTTGGTAGTTGATAACACCTAACATACACCCCCAATTGAAGGATGAAATGGTAGCTATCAAATATAGTAACCCAACTAGGTTGGTGTCGATCCCATTAGGAATAGGTGGAAAATCCTTCTTGAACTTGTTGAAATCATCAGGTAGTCCGAGAAAGTAAAATGGGGATTTTCTGAAATAGAAAAAGGAAAAGAATTGGTTACTCTTGGTTGTAATCAATCTAAGATTAACACTAGGCTTGTGTTCCCCCTGGCTTCTCAACTCAGTAGACTTATCATGCACTTGTTGAACTATTCCAATATCTTGCATGTAGAATCGATAAGTTATGTACAATCAATAGTCTTTTGGAAGAGCTGACAGATTTCACCCTTTACCTTTTGAGTCTCAAGATGTCGCCTTACTAACCCTTATCATAATCCCAGTTAGATATTATTTTTGGGCTTTCTAGTTTTTAGATGACAGCTAACCATCTTACTTAGATAATACTTAGTATCGTGGATCAACAGTTAAACTTTAAATTACTGTTATTTTTCTCTTTTCCTAGTCAATAATCCACTTTTGGAGTAAGTAGAAATAATCTACGTGGGATCTTAACATTTGCCATAGCTAACAAATCAATAAGAATGAACAAAACCCAATATATGCAAGCATCTTTATCTGGAGCGACTTGGCACTTCCTCTACTTCGTTAATCTGCCAGAGTTCTCACAACCCTAGCAAAGGGAATTAGCCGCTCATAGTTATGAGATCAATCATGGAATCCATAGAAAAAATTACAAAATCAATCTCACAATAATAAAAGAAGAAATCCCAAAGTCTGAAATTGAATAACAAACCAAGAACAACAACTTGGACCCAAAGGGGCCTCCTTCTCAATCAATATGTGAATGTGTTTTTCTAAATAAATTTCTGAACTAATGAATGAACTAAACAAAGCCTAACAGGTATTTATAGGTTACAAGAAACATTAGAGTTTAAATTCTAACTAAAATAGGAAAACTTAATTACTCATACATAATAGAACTTAAGAACATCATAGGAGTGTAATTGAGATACATGAAAAACCTAGGAAACAATTTTGGAATGATTTGAAAAAATTACCTTTAGCGGCGAGAATGTGTTCTCTACTTGCGTCTTATCCTTAGGCATAGGTAGTACCTGTGGTTTGCAGAGAGGAGGCTAGAAGTGACTGCAGGTGCAATTCCTGCACTTCAGCTCTCTAGATTTTGACCTCAGGCACTTGCTTTGCCTACATGCAAAACATATGTGCTACTTGAGGTCTGAAAGTTGGCTTATCAAGTGCAAAAGTCCCCACCATTAGATAGATAATTGAATTATCTTTTCAACAATATCAATTTTGCCTCAATCCGATATTGGGGTGAAAAGTTATGGCCAAATTACTAAAGCACTGTCTACTCTTCGGATCTTCAACTTTGACACTTGCAGCCAAGTTTCAAATCTTCAACTTCAATCACATGCTTTGGTCACGTATAATCTGAGAAGTTTCAAAAATACCCCAAAATGATCATGAAGTGGCCAAAAACATCACTTTTCATCTTTTTCTCGAATTTATCATCCAAAACCCGATTTCCTGCAAAACACTCCAAAAACACCTTAAATCCAACAAAATAGCCTTAAGTACATGCATATTCTCATAGTTTTAAGCATCGTAAGTGCTATATTTCTATAGTACATCAATAATCTCAACTTAGAACATTGCATGTCCTCAGGCAACAGAACATAACAAAATAATACGACGATGCTTAATCAAGAGGAACCTAAGATGCCTATGGTAGTCGGTTATCAAATTTAAAATCAAGATCATTACCCTCTACAAGTTAAATACTTTAAAACTCAAATATATGTATTAATAAAGCACAACAATGTGGCATAATGGAATTAATCTATCACACTACATTAGCAATAAATAACCATGCATATATATACAAGTTACACTACCCAAACAAGTTAGTAGCTTCCAATACAACTCATATGCCCTGTCATGACCCGAGGCTACCCCTAGCCCCGATAATGGTGGTTACGGTCACAAATGACCACAAGATAACCTATAAGCTGGTACCTGCTATGAGAACTGAGTAAAATGGTATTGATATAACATATGCAGAAGATAAGATGATAAACAACTGAAAAACTGAAAATACTGAAATACTTAATACTGCCATGTCTGAGATAACTAATAAAAGTTAAAAGTAACTAACTGACTATATGAAAATCCTCTAACTAACTGAGGAGGACAATCTCCTAACTAACTCTGACTGGTTGAATATAAAAAAAATACTAAAATAACTGGAATAAACAATCACGTCCTTGATGGATGAGGACTCACCACTACTATGCTGGGTATACTGAGCTATCTAGGAGAGGTCAATAAACTGAGACTTGGAACCTCTGTTATAAGACAACATTGTGCTAAAAAGAGAATGCGATTAGTACTTTGAATGTACTGGTATATGAGATAAGGTCTGGCTAAAATGCATGGGGTACTGTGCACATAAGATAAGGACTAACTGAACAACATGAAATTACAGGGAATGAATGCATGAAAACTGTAATATCTAAGAATGCAAGACCAGTCATATAAATATTTCCAAAATAATCTGTAAACTGAAATACTGAAATCTATATAACTGAATAACTTTAAATCTGTATGCTTTGGTCAAGTGAACCTGAACTGAATATACTCCGAATAAAGTACTGAGACTGTGGGAGGTATCATATAACCGATATTCCCCAATCTGAGCTAATTGGGGTCCAACCTATAACCTCAGTTGGAAGGGTGTCAGTAACTTAACACATTTACTAACACTAGATGGCGATGTGGATCCACAAGGCTGATGTCCCATAGGACTAAGGAGTCAGTCCTAACTGTCGGGTGACCCCTAAGAGAGAGTCAGTCCTAAATCGGTGGATGAAATCTAATAATACTATGCTGGCAGTGTAGCTCTAGAACTTAGGGACTACTACTAAGGACCCAATCCTAACTGACGGGTGAGCCTCCATCCCTAGGTTCACTCGGTGCTAAATAATTTTCCCAACTAAACTGACACTGGTATTGAACTAAATTAAGTTTAACTTAATATTATTTTCGATAGTGCTCATCTTAATCATAATAACTAAATAAGTAAGGATATTAATGGTTTAACTGAATCGTACTTGAAAATCTAAAAATCATGTAAAATACATAGGTATTAGGTATTCATAACCCACCAGCACTGAGTGATCATTAAAACATGACATTTAAACTTATACTATGATATTGAATCATATTTTAACTCAAAATATGGGCATTTCATCAAACATGTGCAAATCATAGACTTGTACATAAGGGTATTTTAAACATGAGAATTCAACAACATGAAGGTCACTTGGCTAAGACAAGGGAAACTAAAATTCATAGCATGAGGAATTCAAATCTTGCATGGGATCATACATGGACTGAAGTGCATTTAAATTACCATGAAAACATGAATTAAATTCATCTTAAGCAATATAAAATACAATAATGATAGAGAATATATTTTTTAATTGAAAAGAGGGTTTCTGGGCTCTATGGGTATAAGGACCCATGAATGAACACCCCACATACCTTAAGCTTTTAACTTGAAAGGAAAATGTTATTCTTGATACTTTATTGAAGGTTCTTGAACTTGAGGAACTTGAATTCTTGATTTCTTAGGGAAAAGGAATTGAATTTGTGTTCTTGGGGAAAAGGGAATGGCTTTCTTGGGAGGAAAATTGGAGAAGAAGGGCAAAATTATGCCCTAACTGATGCCCAAGTTGTGTTATGAATGATAGGATTGAGGGGGAAAAGACCTAATTGCCCCTCTATCATTTAAATTCAAAGCTAGACACGATAGGCTTACCCTAACGCAGTTCTATCACAGTCATTCATTTTTTGCACTGTGATGCGGTCTGCATGACATCAGGACTAATACCACTTCGCAGGTTTATCGTGGTAACCCACTGGTTTCGTGATCTAACATGCCCCAAATCTTGTCTGAAAAATTTGAAACTTCTCTGAGACATACTTTTTACTTTCTTGAACATGACTTACCTCAAAAACTAATGTCTTAGGGTCGGGAAGACCAAATTAAAAATTCTCAAAATTTAGGGATTATTAAAATGACTAAGTCCCCTACACTTGGTGAAATTTTCAGGACTTAAGCCCTTCATTCATGCAACTAAAATTTGAATCGAACTAAGAATAGTACGGGGTATTAAAATATCTCCCATTTGGGAACATTCATCCTCGAATGAGATTGGATAGATTGAGAGCATTGGACTAAGGCAACTAAGCTCACATAATAAACATGCATGATTTGGAACATGATTACATAACTGTCTGAAACATGATACATGAATCAAACTGATTTCATAAATGCATGCAATGACATGAGAATGATTATATGGATGGAACTGAGAATGGGAAAGATTTAATCTAAGTAAAACAGTAACCTCAAGATGAGTTGGAGGAGAAAAGATAAGGGTACTTGGTATGCATATTTGCTTCTATTTCCCTAGTATATCCCTCAACGGACTGATTTTACCATAGAATTTTAACCAAGGGTACTTTTTCGTTCCTTAGTCTACTAATCTGATGATCTAAAATATCAACTGGAAATTCTTTAAAGGAAAGGCTATCTTGAACATCTGTACTTTCTAAAGAAATAACAACAGCTAAATCACCAATATATTTCTTTAACAAAGAAGGATGAAACACCGGATGGACTGATGCCAACTCTGCAGGCAACTCTAGCTCATAAGCTACCTTCACAAAATGGTTCAAGATTTTATAAGGACTAATATATAGGGGACTGAGTTTCCCCTACTTGCCAAATTTCTTCACTCTCTTTATGGGTGAGATTTTCAAATAGACTAAATCACCAACATCAAACTCAAGGTCTCTTCTCCTCAGAATTATATAAGATTTCTGACGGCATTGGGCTATCTTCAACCTCTCCCAAATTAACTGAAATTTCTCCATCGCCTTAAACACTGAATATGGCCCTATCAAAGCAACCTCACCTACCTAAAACCAACCAATAGGAAATCTATATCTCCTTCCATAGAGAGCCTCAAATAAAGTCATCTGAATACTAGAGTGATAACTATTATTATAGGTAAACTCAATCAAAGGTAAATGGTCATCCCAACTACCTTTAATGTCAATAACACATGCCCTCAACATATCTTCTAAGGTCTGAATGGTCCTCTTTGGCCGGAAATCTGTCTGAGGATGAAAAGTTATACTGAGATAAACTTAGGTACCGAAACCCTTCTAAAAGGCCTTCCAAAAGTGAGGTTAACTGAGTACCTCAATCTATAATTATATACAATGGAACTCCATTCAACTTAACCAAATCTCTGATATAAATCTTGGCATAATCCTCATATGAGTACGAAGTATGAACTATCAAAAAATGAGCTAATTTGGTCACTCTATCTATAATAATCCATCTCGAAACATGCTGACGACGTGTACGAGGCAAACCCATCACATAATCCATGTTCACTAGTTCCCACTTTCAAGTGGGGATGCTGAACTTCTGCAATGTACCAGTAGGCCATTGGATCTTAAGTTTAACCTACTGACAATTCAAACACTTAGACACAAACTCTGCAATATCCTTTTTCATGCCATTCCACCAATAGATTTCCCGTAAGTCATGATATATCTTAGTGGCTCCTGAATGAATGGAATATCGTACACCATGTGCTTCTGCCAAAATTTGCTGCCTCAAATCATCAACACATGAAAACATAACCTACCCAGACAACACAATACACCATATCCCTGTAATACCCTGAGAAATTTTTCATTGAAATTTTGTGCGTAAACGTGTTGGGTTCTATCTTCTAGAATGAATTATAAATTTTTCATACAGAATGTCTTAGATTATAATCCACCATTTAGTAGAGTATCGAATAATATTTCCAACCATATGTGGATCATCCAAAACGGACACCCGAGCGACGAGTTATCAATATTTCGATCAAACCGTGAATAGTAGTGAACAGTAAAACACGCAGGAAAAAGTACTGAGGCCTGATGTATTTTTTCTCCAAATTTAAACGATCATAAATCCTTGTACATAATGATTTGGGTGATCTACTATATATCAATGGAAAGATCTATGAGTCCTCTTTCCAATGAAATTGGTTTTATCCAATTTGTCTATCGGAGCAAAAAGTTATGATCGATCTACTTTAGCCTATCAAAAGTGAATTTTTGGATCAACTTCAAACAATCATAACTCCTCGTACACAATGATCTGGGTGAGATACTATATATCAATGGAAATATATGAGAGTCCTCTTTATAATGAAATTGGTTTCATCTAATTTGGATATCGAAGTAAAATGTTATGGTTGATCTACTTCAGACTATCAAAATAGTCCACCAAAGGACAGATTCAAGAATTATTTGATTTTTAGGGGCGTTTTAGTCATTCACCCTCACCCAAAATCCATCCAAACCCTATATTAAAGCCTATTAGAAGCATTATATATTATATTTCATCAAATTCCCTCAAAAAGAAAACCCTAAGCTCCTACATCCAACTTCAAGAACCTCCAAAGTTCACCATTAATTTTGCAAATTTATTCAAGATTCCAAGTTCCTAGTTCAAGAACTTCAAGAACCTCCAAAGTTCACCATTAATTCTGCAAATTTATTCAAGATTCCAAGTTCCTAGTTCAAGAACTCCAAGAACTATCATTCAAAGGCACGATTAACATATCAAAAATGAGTATCGATCTAAAGTTCATCATTCAAGGTATGTGGGGTTTTTCAACAAGAACTCTCTTTTGTTCTTGTGCCCAAAAGTAATTTTCTTTACAAAGGCATGATTTTTATTTGATTTTTATGAATTTGAAGCATGAACCCATATCTTATGATGATTATTATGAAATCTTGATGTTTATGATTTTGAAAGATGAATTTACGTGTGTAGAGATATAAAGCATGAATCTTGAACGATATTTGTCATGATTTTGATATTTGGGTCGTGAATCTCCATTAGAAATTGTGTTTTTTTTTGAGAAAGTGTGTTTTATAAGCACGTTAATATTGAATATTTGAGATATTTTGAATGATTTGACCTTTTGGTCTTAATGGAGTTATTTTGAACTCGAGTGTGAAAGAAATCCACAACGTGGTTGATTTTGATAGATAGGAAGCATGATGGCTCCCGATGTATATTTATATATTACTGAAATTATTTTGTTGTGGATTGTCTTTGAAATAATCTGAGCTAAGTCTGGGAGAAATCTTTAGCACCGAGTGGGAGGTATAAAGCGACCTTACTTCCCTAGAACTACGTGCCCCCGTAGGAGTGAGCCTGAGGCTGATTTATATAGTGATCACTAGTTTGTGTGGATTTAATATCGATAGTCCTACTCCGATGGCAAGAATAGGACGGCTCTCTCCAACGTGGGTTGTACGTTAGACTCCATGTAGCTCACATGGTTTATGTCGGTTATAGGATCTCCCAGTGTGTGTGTGTTTCCATATGTCTATGGTGAACGGTGATGTGATTTGAAAGTGGAATTGTGAAAGTTACTCTTTTGAAAGATTTAAATGATATTTACATTATGAGAATTGATATTCTTGATGAACTAAAAGTAATTGACAAATTATATGATGACTCACATGTGTTATTATACTTATTTCATCCTCTCATGATTATGATGATTTTCTTCAGGCTATGTGAGTCTTTCATACATCCTGCATATTTCTTATAAATATTTATGATGATGATGTTTATAAAACTGCATACACCCCTATATACTCAGTTTCTTTCCATGGTACTGACCCATATCTTTGGATGTAGGCTATATTTTCTCAGAATGTAGGTTCAAGTGCTCAGTTCTAGGTTCGACAGTGATTCTTCGGGCACGCTGTTCTACATCCTCTATCGTGGTGAGTCCTCATGTTCCGAGGATGTGATATCTGATTTTGGTTACGGAATTGCTTACATTTGATAACTGAGTATGAGTCAGTTGGGGCATGTCTCAATGGCTCGTTGGTTTCATTGATTTTCTTAGAGGCTTGTCAGACTAGTATAGATGCTGGGAGTTGACTAATAAGTCGTATTTTGTTATCTTTCTGAAATTCTTTTATTCTTGGATGATAATTACTCTGTTGATATTTGAGGATTATTTATGGAAACCCCGTTGATTTGTGTTGAACTGAATGAAAATGGTTCAAAGGGTTAGCTTGGGGCTACTCGTAGCCTCAAGCACTGTGTGACGCTCCAGGACCCATTTTTTGGGGCGTTACACTCCCCCTTTGGAGAAAACCTTTACTTTCTGATCTCTAATGGCTTTCTTCAACTAACTAAATTGGGATCCGTATCTTGCTTTTTCTTCACCACGACAACCAAAGAAGATTCTGAACCATTCTGAACCTATATACTACCTTCATCACAATCAACCAATCAGACACCCAATCTAGCAAGCTGATGAACCTCACGAACTAACTTCTTCTTATCCTTCTCAACATAAGCAACACTACCCATTGATAATCTACTAAGGAAATTTGCCACTACATTGGCCTTGCTCAGATGATATAACACAATCATATCATTATCTTTTAATAACTCTAGCCACCTTCTTTGTAGAAGATTCAAATCATTTTTGTGAGAACACATACTGCAAACTTTTGTTGTCTGTGAACACATCAGCATGGACCCCATAATGATAATGCCTCTAAATTTTCAAGGTAAAAACAGCAGCTATCAACTCAAAGATTATGGGTAGGATAATTCTTCTCATGGGGTTTAAGCTGTCTAGAGGCATAGGCTATGAACTTACCTCTCTGCATCAATAAACAACAAAGACCAACTCTGGAAGCATCACAATAAACTATGAATCCATCTGAACCATCCGACAAAGTCAAGACTGGGGTGGAAGTGAGTCGAGCTTTAACTCCTGAAAAACTCTTATTGTAAGAATCTAACCACTGAAATTTGACTTTTTTCTGAGTAAATTGCGACCTGAGGGATGCCATAGAAGAGAACCCTTTAGAAAACCATCAGTAATAGCCAGCCAAACCCAAGAAACTCCTAATTTCTGATAGTGAGATGGGTCTAAGCCAGTTTCTCACTGGTTTGGTCTTTTGAAGGTTAAATCAAATGCCATCACCAAAAATAATATGACTAAGGATAATAGCGGATCTTAGCTAAAACTCGTACTTACTGAACTTGGAGAACAACTAATGAGTTCTAAGGGTCTGCAATACAATTCTTAGATGGTCTGCATGATCATTTTCACTATAGGAATAGACAAGAATATCATCAACGAAGATGTCTAAGAACGACTTGAACACTCTATTCATCAAGTCCATAAAAGCTGTAGGAGCATTCCTTAGTTCAAAAGACATAACTAGGAATTCAAAGTAACCATACCGAGTTTTGAAAGCTATCTTTGGAATGTCACATTCTCTGACTTTGAGCTGATAATAGATAGATTTGAGGTCTATCTTAGAGAAGTAACTGGCACCCTGAGGTTGGTCAAACAAGTCATCAATCCTGGGGAGTGGATACTTATTCTTGATTGTGACTTTTTTCAACTGATGGTAATCGATGCATATTCTAAGAGAACCATCTTTCTTACACACGAAAAGGACTGGAGCCCTTTAAGGAAACACTGGCCTGATAAATCCCTTATCTAAGAGATCCTTCAACTGTTATTTCAACTCCTTAAGCTCAATTGGAGACATTCTGTAGGGTAGAATAGAGATAGGATAGTTATCTAAAAGGAGATCAATTCTAAAGTCAATTTCCCTTTTGGGAGAAACTCCAGGAATGTCTTCAAGGAATATCTGGAAATTCCTTTACTATTAAAACTGACTCGAGACTTGGAGTCTCAACACTAGAGTCCTTAACTCGAACAAGATTGCAAACACCCCTTTTAGATATCATTTTTCTTTCCTTAAGGTAAGAAACAATCTGACCAGTAAGAACAGAGGTACTACCCCTCCATTCAATGACTGGTTCATTGGGAAACTGAAACTGAACAACTCTATTTCTGTAATCAACTAAGTCATAGCATGAGTGGATCCAATCCATGTGGAGAATGACATCAAAATCAGTCATCTCTAACTCTACAAGATCAACTGAGATAACTTTCTGAGATACTATAACCGGGCAATTTCTGTATACCCATCTGGATATAATAGATTTACCCACTGGGGTTGACACTGAGAAAGGTTCTACTAATGATTAAGGATTGATATCCAAGTTGACAGCTATCTAAGGAGTTATAATGGAGAGTGAAGCTCCGGGGTCTAATAAAATATAATCATAGATATGAAAGACCAGTAATGTATTTGTAACTACATCGGGAGAACTTTGATCATGTCAATTCTAGAGAGAATACAACCTATTCTGACTATGCCCACTGGTTGCATTGGAGGTGGTGCCCTGCTGAGTCGAGAAACCTGCTGGAGCTTATGAAAGATTAAATTAACCATAATCGCATTAATCCTTTCCCCTATGATCAACTAATCGATACTCCCAGATCCTATGGCCTAGCTTTCGATATCCAAAGCACACATCACTACCAGATCTATACTTACCCTAATGATTCCTACTACATCTTTGGAAAAGTGGATTAGTGCGACCACTATTCGCACTACCCTGGGACTTAAAGTTTGGCACCCTATTCTGACTGTCTTGCCTAAACTTAGGTACTGGCTGAAGATGGAGCTGGGCTAAAAATTTCTGATGGAACTGAGAATGGTTACCATCTTCTGACCTTGTCTGAGAAAAATTAAAACTACCTGTTCTGACCCTCTTATTTTCTCTCTCTTTCTCCTTAAGATTCTCTCCCTCAATTTTTTGATCATAATCCATACGTCTAGATAAGTCCATCTCCTTAATCAACATAGTAGTCCTACACTTCTTAACCACACTATCAACTACGCCAGACATGAACTTACTTATTCTATACCTATTGTCTGTAACTATAGTAGGAGCATACCTTGCCAACTAAGTAAACATAAGCGAGTACTCCTTCACACTCATGTTGCCCTACTTCAAATTAATGAACTCCTGAATCTTAGCCTCCCTCAACTCTAATGGGAAGAACCTATCTAGAAAAAGATGTGGTAAATTCCTCCCACTTAATAGGACCTGCATCAACACCACGGTCCTACTTCTACTGCTTAAACTAGGTATGAGCTACATCTTGTATCTGATATGCATCCAACTCTGCACTCTCACTCGAAGTAATTCCCATAACATCTGCTACCTTTTGAACCATATCAAGAAACTCCTACAAATCCTCTTCAAACTTAGATCCCTAAAAAAGGGGGACTCATTCAGGTAAAATCCTGAATCCTAGTTGTAGTTGTATTTACCATTGGATTGGCTAGAAAAATAGCTCTCTTGTTGTTCTGAGCATCTATTGAATGGGTTAAAGTATTGAAATCATCTCTAAACTTGATGTTACTTCTACAGATTCTCTTCAGACTTAGATACCAAAAACAAAGGGGGACTTATTCGGCTGAAATCATGAATCTTAGTTGCAGTTGTATTTACCACTGGATTGGCTATAGAAATAGTTTTTTTGTTGTGCTGAGTATCTACTAAATAGGATAAAGTATTGAAAGCAACTCTAAACTCAGCGAAAGAGACATGCTCATTCAGGGGATCTTCCTGAACAGGAAGAGGTATGGGCTGGTCCCCATTCCTTCTTCCGTTGTTTCTTCTGGGAGGCATGGTCGGGAAAAGGAATGAAGGATGGGTTAGAAAGAGATTTTAAATAGAGGTTATGATTATTCGCACGACATGAATACTAAAAGAAGGGAAAATTTTCCAAAAATATCTCGTAGCCTCTTGTCCATAAGTGTTGCGTGCTTCACACCCATGCACAAGACTCTACTCAAAGCAGTTTTTAGACACCTTAGGACACTATAAAACATTAGTCTCTAATACCAAGTTTTGCCACAACTCAAGGCTACCCTTAGCTGCAACAATGATATTTATGGTCACAAGTGACCATAAGATAACCCATGAGCTGGTATCTACTGTAAGCACTAAATAAAATGGCACTGATATAACACATGTGGAAGATAAGCTAATAAACTACTAAAAAACCTAAAAATATTGAAGTACATAATACAGTCATGTCTAAGATAACTGATAAAAGCTAAAATTAACTAACTAACCATCTAATTGTTTGATTTAAAAGCCTCTAACTGATAGAGGAGACAAGCCCCAACTGACTCCGATTGACTGAGTATAAAGAAATACTAAAATAACTTTAATAAACAATCACGTCTTCGATGGATAAGGATCACCACTACTACTACTGGGTATGTTGAGCTATCTAGGAGCAGTCAGGAAACTAAGTATCCAAACCTATGTTATAAGACAACATAGCGCAAAGAAGAGTATACGATCAGTACTTTGAATAAACTAGTATATGAGATAAGGTCTAGCTGAAATACATGGGGTACTGTGCACATGAGATAAGGACTAACTGAACAACATGAAATAAGTGAGCATGAATGCATGAAAACTGTAATATCTGAGAATGCAAGACCAATCATATATATATTTCTAAAATAATCTATAAACTAAAAGACTAAAATCTATATAACTGTATAACTATAAATCTGTATGCCAAGCACACTTGAACTGAATATACACTAAATACAGTACTGAGATTGTAGAAGATATCATATAACTGACATGTCCCAATCTGAGATAATTGGGGTCCAACCTATAACCCAGTTTGAAAGGTATCAGTACCTTGCCATGGATACTAACACTGGTTAACGATGTGGATAAATAAGGCTGATGTCCCATAGGACTAGGGATTCAGACCTAACTGGCAGATAACCCCTAAGAAAATGTTAGTCCTAAACTAGTGGGTGATATCTTATCATCCTACGCTGTCTAAGTAGTTCTGGAACTTAGGGACTTCTACTAAGGACCCGGTCCTAACTGGTGGGTGAGTCCCCATCCCTAGGTTTTGCTCAGTGCTAAATCCTAGTCCCAACTAAACTAACACTGGTACTGAACTAAATTAAGTTTAACTGAATATTATTTCTGATAGTGCTCATCTTAATCATAATAACTAAATAAGTAAGGATATTCATGGTTTAACTAAATCATACTTCAAAATATGAAAATCATATAAAACACATGGGTATAGGTGTTCATAACCCACTAGAATTGAGTGAGCATTGAAACATGACATTTAAACTTAAACTGTGATATTGAATCATGGCTAAACTCAAAATATGGGCATTTCACCAAACATGTGGAAAATATGGACTTGTACATGGGGGTATTTTAAACATAAGAATTCAACAACATGAAGTTCACTTGGCTAAGACATGGGAAATTGAAATTCATAGCATGAGGAATTCAAATCTTTCATGGGATCATACATGGACTAAGCTTCATTTAAATTACCATGAAAACATGAATTAAATACATTTTAAGCAATATAAAATATAATAATTCTTGAAAAAACCATTCTTTAATTGAATAGAGGGATTTTGGGCTCCATAGGTGAAAGGGACCCATGGATGAACACCTCACATACCTTAAGCTTTTAACTTGAAAGGAAAAATTCTATTCTTGATACTTTTTTGAAGGTTCTTGAACTTGGGAAACTTGAATTCTTGAGTTCTTGGGGAAGAAGAATTGAATTTGTGTTCTTGGGGAAAAGGGAATGGCTTTATTGGGAGGAAAATTGGAGAAGAAGGGCAAAGTTATGCCCTAACTAATGCCTAAGTCATGTTATAAACAACTGGGTTGAGGGGGGAAAAGACTCAATATCCCCTATGATTTAAATTTAAAACTGGATGACAGGCTTACCGTGATTGGTCCTATTATGGTAATTTATTTCCCTCACCACGACGCAATCTATATGACTTTGGGACTAATGCTGCATCACGGGATTATCACCGTAACCCACTGGTTTTGTGATCCAAACATGCCCGAAACCTAGTTAGAAAAATCCAAAACTTCTCTGAGATATACTTCTTACCTTCTTGAACATGAATTAACTCAAAAACCAATGTCTCGGGGTCAAGAAAACCAAATTAAAAATCCTCAAAGTGTAAGGATCTTGAAAATGACTTAGTCTTCAACACTTAGTGAAATTTTCAAGTCTTTAGTCCTTTATGTATGAAACTAAAAGCTGAATCAAACTAAAAATAGTATGGGGTATTACAACACTCACATTAAAGATGTCCTACTAACTCATATATGAAATCAAGCATGTCAATGCAGGGACGGTCAAGAGATACTCACACTCACAAAATAAGTTCCAATCTATTCATGTCAAATACCATTGGCTTGCCCTTATTTTCTTTACCTTAACTTTTAGACAACCATTTTTGGATCATTATAAGACTTTTCTCGACTTGTAATATAGGCTTGGGGCTGATATGATACATATGGACTTTTAAAGTGACTAAGATTCCTTGGCACTACACTAACTACACTAACTTGCGGTCTCACTTATTAACCAATTTCCTTTTATACCATGCTTACTTACCCGTTTTATTCTTTTATGCATATTCAGGCTTTGATTGGTTTCTTCATTTTTTATTTTTCATAATTTTCTTTTCTTTTTAATTTTTCGCCACACCCTACCCTACTATTTTTTCACTTATTTTGCCCTTTACCCATTTTACACTATGCACCCCTATGATAGCTACCCTCAACTTAAGCGTTTTGCCTAAGTTAAGGTGCACACTGTCCAAGGAGGACCAGGGCCAAAATAGGTTCACTATAACACAAATAGGAAGGTGAAAGGTTTAACAATAAAAATTGAAATTCGAGGTCAAAATTGGGATCAAGGGATATAATTCACACATGGAAGGTCATGTAGCCTAAAAGTGGGCTAAAATAAAAAATGGTCTACGATCCTTTCCTAACCGACTATCCGTCAACCTAGGCAAGACTAACTAGGCAAGTTCTGAATTCAACACACAAAGAGAACTAAGTAGTATCTCACACACACATGTCACAAAGTTAATATTACCAATTACTACCTATTCGATTCATGAAATTGTTAGCAAGTGATTATCATGTCCCTAATTCTAATGTCATAACAAGATTCACAATAGTCACATATATATACATACACACAGTTCAAAAATAGACAATTAGAGAGGTATTATCATTTATCTAAAAAATCAACAAAAATATGTCAACTGCCCTAGATACTTATTTATCTCCTAGTTAAACACAAAACATAAGAAAAAAAACATAATACGGATAAACATTCCAGCTTTCCTAAGAACAGACTCCGGGAAAAGAAGGCGTGGCAACAAAAACCCTAAGGGAACATCAAGACCTACAAGCAACCCACCCCAACTTAAAATCATGCATTGTCCCTAATGTGTCAAACATCTAAAAAACAAGAGAGTTAGGAACATACCTGTGGAACCATAGGTGCATAGATCTGACGTCAATCATGAACATAAATACAAACAACAAAATACCTTGGGGTGCCTCCTAAGAAGTACCTAATTTCATGTCATGGCATGACGGGGCTTATTTGGGTACTCAGACTTCCCCAATAAGCCAATGGGTACCTTGATTACTCAGACTTCATCAAGATAGCCCAAGAGTTTGCCTTCAAATTTCTCTTTCCACTTTGAACTTATGAATTGCACCCCTAATTATTTTTTTAATTTCATACTATGCTTATGGGGCAGAGGTATAAAGATAAATGAACTAAGCAATAGATATGGCATAGTGTACCTCTTAGCCCTTTCATGAGGAATGTAATTTTCTGGTGTTGGCTTGACAAATTCCAAGATATAGACATATTTTTCCTCCTCTTTGCACTCTTTTACAATCTTAGATGGCTCGATCAAAATTTGACTATTCAAACACAATGTGAAAAAATAGTTTGAATTAGGTCCAATATGTCCCAATTCCAGATTTACAGTCTTCTTTACATCCCCACATGACTCTAGTACACTCTCCTTAAATGTAACACTACCCATAAGAGCATGAACAATTTTAGACTCTTCTAATTTCAGCTCCTCAAGATGGCTTTTCAAAATTCTTTTAGTTTCACACCACACATAACTAAGTTGCTGGGCGTTCCACGCGACAACGTTTGTATTCAACTCTACTTGTTGGTAGTAAATATCAAAGCCAAACTGTAAACCTCTTGAATATACTTCTGATTATAGTGGACAAGATGTGTTATTGCTTACAATAGACTATCATTGAGCGCACACACTATATTTTCCATACTCCTACAATAATGCATCATATCAAAAGAAAAATATCAATAAATAAGGAGTTATCATCACTCTACACTTCTTTTGGACATGATGTTTTCTTAAAAGGAGTAGGAAACAAATCAAACAAAATAAAAGAAAATAAAACCCAATGACTCCGACAACTTTAATCAAGAATTCTGAGATCGTATTCCCCAACAATGGTGCCAAAATTTGATAACACCCAAAATACACCTCCAATTGAAGTATGAAGCTATCGCTGTCAAATATAGTAACCCAAATAGGTTGGGGTCAATCCCACAGGGAATAAGCCAAAAATCCTTCTTGAACTTATTTAAATCACTAGGAAGTGCGGAAAAGTAAAAGGAGGCATTTGCTGAAATAGAAAAAGGAAAAGAATTGGTTGCTCTTGGTTGTAAACAATTTAAGACGAACACTAGGTTTGTGTTCCACCTGGCTTCTCAACTTATTAGACTTATCGTGTGCTTGTCGAACTATTTCAATCTTGTATGTAGAATTGATAAGTTATGTACTATCAACACATTTTTTGGATGAGCTGACAGATTTCACTCTTTACCTTTTGAGTCATAGGATTATCACACCCCTTTTTCGCTCGAGGTTCGAGTCAAAAGGTTTTTCTAATTAAAGTGACAGTTTTGAGTAGGGATTATTTTAATTATAGAGTCACCACTTGGAATTGGTTTTGTGGTGTTCCAAGTCACCTTTTTGAATCCCTAGTCAAAAGAAAATGACTCTTATTATGGTCTTCGAAAATAAAAGACCGAGTAAGGAATTTTGTTGATCGAGAGAAAGGTGTGAGGCACCCCGCCAGTCTCGTGGTTCTAGCATGATCTCTTTTATTGACTTATATTGACTTAAATAATTTTGATAAAATATGTTAAGGCCTAAATTCGCTCATTTTATTATACCAAAATTTGCTCACTATCTTTTATTAAATAAATCGGTAAAAGTTAATTTTAGAAAAACATTTGTTAAGGTGCATTATTGCTCCTTGAAGTTTTAAAGGTCTCAAAAAGATGTGTCTGCCGCATTCTTAATTGAGATTAATATTTTAAACGTGCCAAAACTTATCTAGCGTTATAGATGTTGATTTGCTATTTATAAATTCACAGTGATTTTAATCTATTCAAAATACTAATTAACCTTAACAATAAATTTAAGAAAAATCTTATTTATGATAATTAATTAATTTAACAAAAATAATTCTCAAATTTATTGATGACAGTGTAATAAAATAAAGTAATATAAATATAATAATAATAAATGAATAATACTATAAATACAAAACTTAACCACACTATTTTAATTTTATTAAAATTCCAATTTTCTATTCTATTTAAGTTAAAACAAATCGCAATTACACAAAATCACAACAATATAAAACCAGAAATACACACAGATGAGATATAAATTATTATCACCGACTTCCAATAAATTTCGCCAAAACAGTGGCAGATGACGATGGAAAAAGGGGAAGGGTTAGCCACCGATGACGAGAAAGGGAAAAGGGGAGAGAAAGGAGCAGCGATGGTGTTCTGGTTCATCGGTGGCGATGGTTCCGGTATGGTTGTTGGTTCACCATAGCCGGAGATAGAGGATGGACAGTGGTGGCCAGATCTGGCCGATGTCAGGAGGAGGGAAGAAGAGGGAGAAGGAGCGGCACTGACGAAGAGAAAGAGGACGGCGACATTGATTGAAAAAGAGGAGGGGGAGAAGGTGCTAGTGATCTGAAGGAGGAGTTCAGTGGGATTGGGTCATTTTTTATGGCATTTTTCGGCCAAATTTCAGTCCAAGTGTGGCCGGTAATAGTAGCATCAGGAAAAGAGAGAGGCTCGGTGCTGGCAACAACATCATTTAGCTAGCGAGTTGTCAAATCTTAAATTTCTGGTGGAACCACACCGTCGAAACAGTAACAACAATCTTTGTTCGCCGGTTTATGTTGGTTTTGACCATAATTTGAAAAGGGTGATATTTTACGGTGAGGAAATTTCATTTCAACAGAAAAATTATCAAAATAAAAAAATAATCTCTCCGATCTGTTTTTCTCCCTTATTTCTTCTACTGGTTTTCTCTTTTTTGTTTTCACGAGTTCTTGATTATCACTCACCATTCACCATTTTCCTTATTTTAGAGTGTGTGGAAATTAGTGAGATCTGTGAGTATGTTCAGTAAGGATATACAGTGAGTGTATTTTTGGTGAATGTAAAAATGAAAATCTGCATAAATTGCTATGTATTTTGGAAGAATATTGAAAGTGGAGGAGTATTGTGGTGTGTACTTGCTTTATGTATGAATTCAATGAAAATAGAAGAGTGTGTGTTATTATTCATCAATAGAAAAATAAATTGGAATATTTGTTATGCCATTTTCCAACCGTGTGTCCATTTTTCTTTTCCTCTTTCTCTATCAAATTTTAACTTTAACAGAATATTCAAATTCCCAACACAACTACTAAACAAGCATATAAACATTTGATAATTTAATCATATCGCATGCAATAACAAAAAGTTCACATAAATAATTAATTGTATATATATATATTAAATAATGCTTGAGATAATTTGAACGATTTCATTCTTGCTTTTCATAAATAAATTTATAATGTAATTTATACATGATTAAATAAGAACCTGTAATGAAAATCAAATAACGAACAAAGAAATCCGTCACTGGAAACTTCAATGAAACTCCAACCTTCGTTCTTTCTCTTCTTTTTCTTCTTATTTCTTTTTGCTTTTTCTTTTCTTTTTCTCTGATTTTTTACTCTCTCTTTTAGTGTTTTTTTTTTAAGTCTGTAATATAGGATTACAGTATAGAATGATGTCTGATAGAATAATGTACGTATTTTTTCTCTGATTGTCTGGTTAAAAGGAAGTCCTTATATAAGGACTTTGGGGGGGGAGGTAGTTACAATAGATAGGATAGGATTTTCAAATTTTGAATTTTTTTATTATAATAATAATATTAAATAAAATAAAAATAATAAATAAATAAATAAAATAATAATAAAAATAATATATAATAACTAATTAATTTTAATATTTAATAAAATACAATAAAAGTTCATAAAAAGCCAAAAATAAATATAATCAAGATAGTACTAAAAATACTAGCTAATTTATTTTAAAATTTAAAAATAAAAATATTTTTCTTAATTTGGCATTATTTTTAAAATAAAAATAAAAATAAAATAATATATCTCAAAATTAACTTTATTTAGTTATTTATTTTTCAACTACAAATTTATTAAAATAAAATAAGAATTAAAATAATATCAGATTAAATATAAATATTTAATATCAAAAAATAAGTTAAAAAATTAAGGAGGATAAAAAATCACGTGTCTACATTTTTGCCCCTCGTTGTGCAGAATCTGAAAGAGTTTTCATACAAAGAAGTAGACAAGATATGATTTTTTACCCTCCAATTATTTGAAAGGTAAGAGTAAAATAAAATTAAAATAAAAGAAAAAATATGATTGAACCCTTGTTTTGAACCTCCTACCTATCCCGGGTTATAAGGGAATCAGGTCAAGTGTAGTTCAAAGGTACAAAAGTTGAGAGAAAGAGTTAGAGGTCCAGTGCGATTTATTTGAGTTTCTGGTTCATAACTTCTGCTTTTTTACGTCCAAATGACTAACAAAAAACAAAAATGAAAAATGCAAATTCTCTTGAATCTGGATTCGAATCTTCGTGACTTAAACATGAAAATTCACCTATTTTTTTAGGCGGGTTCCTAACTTGCTTTTCCTTCACACTGTTCTTCATGAGGGATCCTGGAATTTCATTTCTTCACCCTGTTTTTCAGACGATCTCCTGAAATTACTTTTCTTTCACCCTGTTCTTCAGGCGGGCTCCTGGACTTGCTTTTTCTTTATCCTGTTCTTCAGGCGGGCTCCTGAATTTGATTTTTCTTCACCCTGTTCTTCAGGCGAGCTCCTGAACTTGATTTTTTTCACCCTATTCTTTAGGCTGGATCCTGGACTTCATTTTTCTTTACCCTGTTCTTTAGGCGGGCTCCTGGACTTACTTTTCCTTCACCCTGTTCTTCAGGCGAGCTCCTGGACTTACTTTTTCTTCACCCTGTTCTTCAGGCAGGATCCTGAACTTGATTTTTCTTCACCCTGTTCTTCATGAAGGATCCTGGAGTTTTTTTTTCTTCACTCTATTCTTCAGGCGGGCTCCTGTACTTATTTTTTCTTCACCCCGTTCTTTAGGCGGGCTCCTGGAATCACTTTTTCTTCACCTTGTTCTTCTGACAGGCTCCTAGAATCACTTTTTATTTACCCTGTTCTTCAGGCGGGCTCCTCGACTTAATTTTTCTTCACCCAATTCTTCAGGTAGGCTCCTGGACTTACTCTTTCTTCACCCTGTTCTTCAGGCGGGCTCCTGGACTTACTCTTTCTTAACCCTATTCTTCAGGCGGGCTCCTGGAATCACTTTTTCTTCACCTTATTCTTCAGGCGGGCACCTGTAGTCACTTTTTGTTCACCATGTTCTTCAGGCGGGCTCCTGGACTTATTTTTTCTTCATCGTGTTCTTCAGGCGGCTCTTGGACTTTCTCTTTCTTCATCCTATTCTTCAGGCAGGTTCCTGGAATTTCTTTTTCTTCTCCCTGTTCTTCATATGGGCTCTTGGACTCAAAGTAAATAGTGAAATAGAAAAATAACATCCCTTTCTTCAGAAGGGACCTGAGCAAAAATAAATTCTCATCCTTCAGGAGGGTCCTGTGCAAAAATAAATTTCCATTCTTCAAGAGGGTCCTGAGCATAAAATAAATTCCCATTCTTCTGGAGGGTCCTGTCCATAAAATAAATTCTCATTCTTCAAGAGGGTCCTAAGCATAAAAAGTAAAGTCCCATAAACAAGGACAATTTTTTTCTCCAATTTATCATCAAAAGCTTTTGCAGGCATCAAATCCAATCACAGCTACTTGGAATGATTTATAATGCAAAGATGAATCAAGATTCTAATCTACAAATTCACCTCTTGAGGATAAAATTGAATGACTAAGACCAACAAGTCTGTCTCTTAAGAATAAAAGTGAAAGATTCTTATTAAAAATGCATCTTTTAGGATTATTATTCAAATTAGGAAATGGACCTCCTAGCTATGAGACATGAAAAAACCAAATTAGAGAATTTATCTCTTAAGGGTGTAAAATGATGAGTTTTACCATGATTGTGATTACCAAACTTGAAAGCAACATTGCCTCTTGCATTTGCAGAAACGAGAAATTGCACCCTTATATATTTGTGCTTTGAGGCCTTTGATTTGAAGGTAGCAATTGTTCCTGCTTGATACAAAGAAACTTGTGATTTTAAAACAGGATGGTTGGATTAGGGCTTTGGCTTTTGAGGAGATTGCTCTTGCAGTGGTCCCATTTAATTTTGCTTCCAACTAATGGCATATGCCATTGTCTTGCTGAACTATTGATCCAAACTCAAGTTATTAAGATTGACTCTTGAAACAAACCCAGAATCTCTATTTTTTAATGTTTCTTAGATAAACCCCTTGAACCTTGGTATTTTACCAAATTTTCCTTTCAATAGAACTTTCACCGTATCTTGTTTCAACTCACAATCACGTTTCTTTCATATGCTGGCTTTTTATCTTGCTTTGTTCAATTGAAGAAGTTGGTAGCAAGTTTTGAGATCCCTTATCACTTGTTCTGACATGGACTTGACTCAAAGATGCGACAAAAAAATGACAATGATTTTCCATTAGAATAACTGACTCAAGAAAACAAAAAGAAACATAGAGAAGGAAGAAAAGACAATGAATGTCCCTTTCTAAAAATAGGAAAAAGAAAAATTTATCTGAAAATGATAGTAAACTCTAATGATTATGACATTGTAATACCCCGTAGTTTTTCCGAGCTAATTTCGTCCCAAGAATGCCTAGTATTAGCTTCTAAATTGAATGAAGACTATTCCACGAGAAATTTTCAAGATTTTTAATTTTTGTCGTGTGGGAAATTCAATAAGATTTCCATCAATATAAGATTCACCCAAATCTGATAACCAGATTAGAAGTTATGACTATTTTAAGTTTCTGTCATAAAACAGAGGCATATTAGTCAGTGGCGCGCCGTGCCACCGTGCTACAGAGGAAATGGCATTTGGCAAATTTCAGTAGGGGTCTGAGATTATGGTACGTCGCGCCAGGGCCCAAATTTAGGATTGTCCTTTTCTAGTGTCTTAGTGCGATTTCCTCCGCATCGTGCCAAAGTTCCAGGTAACAAAAGAAGTGGCAACATGATGGCCCCGCGTCACGCCATCCCTCAGTTTCCCAATTGTTAAATTCCAGTGACACAGTGCGATAGCGTCGTGTCGCACCAGGGGTTTAGTTTGGGAAAATTTTACTCAAATTAAATGACCCGTCTAGGGTTAAAAGGGTCAACTTCTCACCTCTACTTAAGCCCTTTAACACGTGATTCAGCCACTTTTCACCGAAAATACACTCTCTTCTCTCAGAAACCTCCCAAGAACAAGGTAGGGTTTTTATAGAAAATCCAATTCCAAGAAAGTTTCTCCGTTAATCTTCACGGAATCACGAACTAAAGTATGGATAGTGTTCATTCATGGACTCATTTCGTCCATGAAGTCAAAGAATATCTTTCCAAACTTCAAGTTATGGATTTTCTTTATGATTTCATGATTGGGCTGTTCTTGTTCACGTTGATTAATGAGAAATTGAATTCTACTCCATGTTGGGTGATAATTTCTATGTGGGCTTAATTATTATAGATATAGATTCATGTGAACCTATGAATGAACCCTAGATGATGATATTAGAGATGAATCATGATGATTAATTAATGTATAATGTTGTCTACATGTGCTATGCCTACCATGTGTTTGATTAAATGCCTAGATGAAGGAACAATGCCCAACTAGTATGTTATCATGAAATCCCCATGTATATACAAGTTATGCCTATCACATGATTTGATGGAATGCTTCTATAAATGTATTATGGATTATGATGTTAGTTATATGTTCAAGTAAGTTATGCTTGGTCAGTTTCCTTCCATCGAGTCCTGGGGTTACTGTGTGCCTAGAGCTATGTCATAATTTCATGATACTCTCAGTCAAGCTATGATCCTTAGACTTCAGACAGTCTTATGACTCAGGAAATATCCATGATCTCATGAACTCAGTCAGTTCTCAGATATCAGTAGTATTTTGTCAGTCAACGAAATTCAGTAACTAAGCCATGTTCAGCTCAGTACATTATGTTCATAGTCTATTCAGATGGGAGTAGGAAATAGCACCGAGTGAACCCAAGGATAGGAACACACACTATTAGATAAGGGTGTGATTCTTATAAGTCATCCTTGCGTTCCAGAACTATATAGCCAGCATAGGTTGAGACATCAACACTGTCTGATGAGGGTTGATGAGGTGAATAAGCACTATCAGATAAGGTCCCCACCATTCTTTTTTGGGGACACTATCAGATGAGGGTCGCCCACAGCTTGTCCTTACCGGTGGAGCGGTATTGATACCCTTCCAATTAGGGTTATAGATTGGACCCCAACTCAGCCATAATGGCGTATCAGGGGCATGTCGGTTAGATAACTACTTTCCACAGTTTTATGTTACAAAATTAGGACTATCAGATACAGTCAATCAGTCTCAGTAATAGACTCAGATAGTTCTTCATATTTCAAGAATGTCAGAAATAGTCAACTCAGATATAATACAGAACTCAGATAGTTCCATCAGATTCAGGACTGTCAAATACAGTCACTCATGTTATCAGTTATATTTAGATTCAGTAATAATATTATCACAGTATTAGTGTCAGTTGTTATATCTCATGCATGTATTCTTACGCTCATGATAGTTAGTCAGTTATTATTATTGTTCATGCGTATGAACCCCATGCATTTAGCCTACCTCACTTGCATACCAGTACATTCAAAGTACTAACGGATTTGCACTGTGTTGTCTTATTTCATAGGTTCAGAGACATGAGCTCCTGAGAAATAGTAGATTCTAGATATCCACAGACAGAGTTAGAAGTGAGTCCTCATCTTTCTCGGACATGATTATTTTTTCTATTATCTCATTAATCAGTTTATTAGTTGGAGTTAGTTGGGGACATATCCTATCAACTCCTTACTTAGATAGATCAGTCAGTTAGAGGCTTTCTAGACTATTATGTTTCAAACTTCAGTATGTTTAATTTTGTTTTGGGTGTTATATTACCCCACACAGATGTTATATCATTCAGACCATGTTCAGTATTGAACCTTATGGCCTTTCAGTTCAATTTTCCCCATTATAAAGTATATTATGCAGTATACAGGTACAAATATCAGTCATGGGTTAGCTTGTGGTCCTTCGGGCTCATGAGCATCGTGTAGCATTTCGAGTACCAGATTTGGGGCGTTAAAAACTTGGTATCAGAGCCTAAGGTTCAATAGATTCCTAGGAAGTCTGAAAGCCGCATCTAGTAGAGTCTTGTACATGGGTGTATTGCACGCCATATTTATGTATAGGAGGCTATAAGATATTTAAGGAATAGTTTCCCCTCTTTCAGTATTCATGTCATGCCAGTGAGCATAATCTCAAGTTAATCTCTCAGTCTAATCTATTCTCCCTTTCTTCTACAGAACATGCCTCCTAAAAGAAGAAACAAGAATCAGCTAGCCCCTCAGCCCGAAGAACCTTTAGGCGAACATATTTCTTATGCAGAGTTCTGAGCTGCATTTACTACTCTTGCTAACTTAGTTACTGGTCAGAATGAATGAACAGCTATCATTTTGGCCAATCTAGTGGCCAATTTAGCTACAGCCAGGATTCGGTATTTCACCCGAATGAATCCTCCATCCTTTCTAGGGTCTAAGTCAGATGAAGACCCTCAGGAATTCCAAGATCAGGTGCAGAAGGTTATAGACATCATGGGGGTGACTACTATTGAGAGTGCTGAGCTAGATGCATATCGGTTGTAAGATGTGGCACATACTTAGTTCAAACAGTGGAAGTCAGAGAGATTAGATGATACAGGTCCTATAGAGTGGGAGGATTCTGTCACTGCATTCTAACACAGATTCTTTCTCCAAGAGCTTAGAGAGGCTAAGGTGCTAGAATTCATCAACCTCAGGCAAGGCAATATGACGGTGACAGATTATTCTCTTAAGTTTTCTCAATTATCCAGATATTCCCCTCATGTGGTTATAGGAAACAAAGCCAAGATGAGTAAGTTCGCTTCAAGGATAAATGATAGCATGGTAAATGAGTGCAGATCTGCCATGCTGAATAGTGACATGATTTTAGCCAGGCTTATGACTCATGCTCAGCAGATAGAGGAGCAGAAGATTAAGTAGAGGGAGAAGCAGAATAAAAGAACGAAGATAGGTATTTTCAACTTCGCTCAGCCTAAATTAGAAGGAGGAAACCGTTCTTAATTTTATCCTATGTCATCTGTTCCAGTCCTTTCTTAAGCTAGTGCTCCAGTTCCTAAGTTCAAGAAGAGTAACAGAGATAGAGCACCAGGATCTAGGTCTCAGGGCAGTGTTAGCGATGCCTGAACTAATCCCTTTTGTCAAACTTGTGGTAAGAACCACAAGGGAGCTGACTTGCCTTTACTTATTATAAAGAGCTGACTCATGCTGAGAGTTCAGAATTTGCTTGATGTGCTCAAGGTGCAATTATACTTATAGACGATGAAGCGATAGTTTATGCAGGCTTAAATCATGAGAAAAATGAGGCTATGATTACGCACTAAGTATCACATTGCCTGAGTTGGAATATTTGAAAAATAAAGATCGTTCAGTGAATACTTATGAACTGAATCATGACTAGATGTCCGAATTCTGAAACTGATACCTGATACATATACTGAGCTGAATTAACAATTTTCATGGGTGTCAACAACTATTTTCTGGCATGACCGTACTTATGAAACTTCAGGTAGTAAGACCAGACTAGTTCGGAAAATAAAAAACTAAAGGAATCTATCCGTTTGATTGTTAAACTGGATTACTGGATGCTGAAACTGAATCATACACTGGGATAGAATTTCTGAACTTTAGGCCTCACAACACCTTACTTAAAAACTACACACTTCTAAAATAATCTCTCAACCATTCCCTTTCCACAAAGACCATACTCATTGGTTCATCTTCTAATTCTCACATGGTCGTTGATATTTCCATCTACTCATGTCTAGTCAGAACGAAATCTTATCACCATGTTCAAGCCTAATCTCGAAGTCACAAGATACACCATATAACACTATATTACTAGTTTGAATCATGAATTCAAGACACCCTGCATTTCACAACTTCTCATCTCTTGAAAAATTCTCATTACCACTCCAACAACCATACTTAACCTCGTACTAGACATTTACTAATGTGCAATGCACCCTTCCACATATATACAAATATAACATTCAAGCCTACCTTCATACCCACATACGCACCTCTAAACAGATACTCATAAATCATTTTTCTCATATTCCCTAACACCTTACTCATAACAACTTCTATGTATTATTCAATTCTTAAGATGATACACATAAAATATTCTCGACTAACCCAGCCATACTCAAAATGTCACCTTAAAATTCTTTCAAACTTATGGACTTACATAACGCATAAAACTTCAACTAACCATGACATGTATCAAAGACTTGGCCTCGATCTTACTTCAAATTTACCAACTTAGCCAAAATAAACACACGACCATCTTTCATCAACAAAAAATTTTACCCTCTCCCCTCTAGACAACTGCTCATCATCACCATCTCGACTAAATGAAAATGTCACTGAAAGATTAGAATATGGAGACCTAAAAACATGAAGGGATACTGTAAATAACTTGACTCTCTTTACCGAGGCCTTAGGAATAGGGTATTAAAGTATGTAAAAAAAAAATACAAGATTCTTGAAATATCAAAACTCAATCTTAGGGCTTAAAGCCCATGCTTCAAACTTGTGCCAAAACATCTCAAAATTTATGCTTGATAACATAAACATTCGTAGTTCATCTTAAAATCTGAAAATCTCATAAATGTGCATGAAAATATGAACAAACTCATGAAATTTATATTCAAAGTCTCTCAAAATTCATGATCTTATAAATAGTGATAATAGGTATGAATCCTAATTTACACTTCATGTATAAACATTTAAATTCATAGAAAAACAACATGCTCAACATGCTTCTTGAAAATACTTCAATACCATCAAAATAATAAGATCAATAATCTCAATATCATGCTTAAACTTAATTGGGAAAACTCTAGAAAATCACTTTATATGCATAGATATATGAAAATAGTCATGTAATTCAAGGCTTAAATCACTTATAACTTTATAAACTCAAAACATAATAATTTTGGCATAAACCCAACTTGTAAGTCATGTAATCCTTTATAAAATTCAAATTTTTGGGGCATAAAGTATAATACATAGAGAAAATCATGAATTGGTGATTTACATGAAATTCTATTGAAATTGGATATAGCAAAATTCATAAGTTGGGGATTTATCTTGAAACTAGTTTAACATGATATGTAATCCTTTGTTCAAAGATAATTCTTGAAGGCATTTTATCAACCATGTGGGAAGCATGGATACTTGAATTAAATAATATAAAATGAATTGATTTCTTGAATACATGCACTGACAAGAGAATGGGTTGCGAATCCTCTCCCCTTACATCATTCCTACACATACTATCACTACTACAAGAATCTGAGATCCCGACTTGGTTACTTGTTCTATCATCTCCCCCTTAGCTTTAAGAAATCATCATTATGTCCATGAACCACTTAATAAATTCTAAAATGAACTTTAATCACTTTAGGGTATTGTATATAATAATACATATGACCACTGAACTCCCATAGAATATACTAAACTTTCTTTCGCTTCTACAATTATCATCTCACAAAATTCCGAAAAAACAAACTTAAATTCTTATATACACTGTTCAAGCCTGCTAGTTCACCTTTTGTACAACTAACATTGACAACACATCAATCATTATACTCACCTTGATCACCATCTATTATTCAAACTTAGTATCTTGTTCAAGCTATGATTAACCACAATCTTCACAATTATTCTTACATGCTAATCATTTGAAAAACACTAGTCTGCTAAGACCTCATAACAATAATAATCAGTTGTAATCCTATGGTCTATCATATTTACAATCCATCAACACATCCTCCTTTTACACATCCTTACTATTCACTCATCTATACACCTAACTTCTTTCATATCTCTATAAGTTTCAACCAACTCCTTATTTTTTTGCAATCTCAGGGATGCCTAAATTAACAACACTCATCCACCAAGTACCTTCATCAATAACCTATACTTTTCTTGCACAACAACCCTGTTAATAACTCTCTTCATACTTTAAGCATCCAATAATTCACCTTAAATAATAACTCCTTCTCTAACTTATACTAAACTAACACACCAGGACATATCACTGCATTACTGACTCATTCTCATGCCAAAAAATTCAGCTATACTTATATTCAATAAATTGCCCTAACCATTTTTTTGTCACTAAACCTCTAAACCCATCATTTAAACCAACACAAGCATAACAAGATAAATAATAAGTTGCTAGTGAATCGAAATAGGCCTCACACGGCTTCACTAGACTTTGATTTTGAGTTTTAAAAAAAAGAAAATATGATGAATCATGAAGAAACTATGCTAGTGAATCGAAATAGGCCTCACACGGCTTCACTAGACTTTGATTTTCAGCAAAACAATAATAACAAGGTTACAAGATATAGAAACTTAACACACAATATTCAATGATCTAAGGATACAGGTCTTATTCTATCTTAACTGAGAAACTCATAAAAATGAGGGTATAACTTTAAATTTGAGGGACTTATAACACACTAGAAGGCTCCTCTCAAGCCACTTTATGAAATTTTTGAAACTTCTCGCTAGCAAATCTGAAAGCATTATTAAGAAAAGAACTGGAACTTGTTGATCATGCTATCTCAAGAATAATACATAGATAGGGAAGTATAGATTATCATTATGGACTATAAGGAGGAATATGAAAGAACATCTAACTTGGGCTTAGTGCGCAAATTTTATGAATCACGAATAAAGCACTTCAATCTTTGAAACTCAAAGGCACTGAGGGGGTACTCTCTAGCTCGCTTATAATCCCATGACTATCTGTGGAGAGTATCCGAGAAAGAATTATCAATAAAGATTCGAGCTTGACTATTTTTGATATCTTGAAAAAAGGTGGAGATGGCCTAAATAGAGAAAGATGAGGATCTGTATAAGTTTCTTAGAGAACTTTTTTTTTGTAGCACGATCTGAGACTTGAAACAATGGTAACATTTCCTAAATGCCTCATAGCCTCTCGAAGAAAAGTACAGATGTCTCCTTATCGTTCCACAAGACTCTACTAGACACAGCTTCACAGACACCCTAGGACACTTGAACTCTACGCTCTGATACTAAGTTAGTAATTCCCCATAATCGGGTCCCGAGATGTCACACGGTGCTTAGGGTCACAAGTCACCCCAAGCTAACCCTTCTACTGGCATAAATCATAAGCAACTGAACAAAAAGTATAAATCTATACAAATCTACGGAAGTATAAATCTATACTAATCTACGAAAAATTACTCTTTTCTAAAACTGATCGATACAAAACTAAATTTACAAGATTATAATTCTGCCTTTACAACCAAAACTGAAACGGAATACATCAACTTCTACTGACTATCTATGAAGCCTTTACTAGTATTAAATGTAGGTAGCCAGGTCATGACTCCTGACTATCCCAACTCAATACGACCGAATAAAGAAAATACAACACTATTAGTTCTGCATAACTGACCCAAACCCTTGAATCAGAAGGACTCATCACCTACTGACTGGATACTACGAACTGACTGGATCTGAAGGTGCATACTATATTTTGTACCTACATTTTGAGAAAATATAGCCCACATACAAATATGTGGGTCAGTACCATGGAAATGTACCGAGCATATGGGGGTGCAATGCATATATAAAATAATATCTTAATATCATCATAGTTTATAAAATTATGCATGCTGATATAAATAACTCACTTAGCTCGGATTAAATCATCAAAATCATGGATGAATAATACATGTAAAATAAATCACGTGAGTCATTACAATAAGTTCCAAATTCACTTTCTGCTCGATTTCAACTTGTAAAGTAATCAAGTCTTAAAACAACTCTCTTTAGAACATAACATTTGAATCTTTCGAAAATAAGGAACTTTCTCACAAATCATAGTTTTCAAACTATACACACTTATCATAGATAAAGCAGAGACACACACACACCATGGGAGTTTCTTATAACCGAAATAAACCATGTGAGCTTATCATGGAGTCCAACATTTTGTCCTCCTAAGGAAGAAACCCACGTTGGGAAGGAGCGTCATACTCTTGCCAGGGAGTATAACCTCAACTCAGTGATTACAAACTCGGCCTTAGGCCCACAAATGGCAATCCTACGGTGGCACATAGTTCTGGGGAAGTAGGGTATGCTCACCCACACCTCCCGCTCGGTGCTAAATACTACTCCCGTACTCAAGCTCTGTCTCATTTAGGTAATCCACCTCAAAATAATCTCAAGGGCCTATAATGAAGGCCAAATCATATTTCTCATAATTGAATCATAATAAATTGTGGATTCCTATTTTCAACTCAAAAATTATGATATAAATTTAAATTCAAATCTCGGTAAATAATTTGATAAAGGAAAAATCCAAATCGTAATATCATAAAAATTCAATTTCAACCTTGACATAAATATAACTATTCCATCTTCCAAAATATCATCTCAAATTCCATACTTGTTCAATATCAAAACAACAATATTTGCTTTTGGGAAATACTTATAAAATCATGTCCACGACTCAAGATCAAAATCTCCTTATAATTTCATTACATATATTTAAAATCCAAAATATAAAGATTTAATACATCAAAATCATATCTAAATTTCATAGTCAAAAATAATCTCGAAAATCTTCACTTATCTAAATTAAAATATTGGGAATAAATTCATGACATAAATATCATAATTTCAACAACTCAAAATTCATTTCATAAATTTCGTAAATTCATTCTCAATACTCATTTCAAATAAATATAATGCCTTCAAATACTCAATTCATGGATAATTACATAAACTCAAAATAAGATAAATTGGTATAAACTTCAACATAAAAATTTACGTAATCTTTATAAAAATCAAGTTTTGGGCACAAGACCGGAAGGATTATTCTTGTTCAAACCCCACATACCTCAAATTTGTGACTTTGGATGAACTTCTGATTCCCAAACTCTAAATAATAGGTTCTTCTTGAAGATCTCAACTTGAGAATTATGATTCCTAAATTATTTTCGAATTGCTGCGGTTGAATTTTTAGAGATCTTGAATTCTTGGTTGAAGCTCATGTGTTTGGTTCTTGAGAATTTTCAGATATATGACCAAATTTTGATCCAATGTAAGCTGAATTCCATTTTGAAACATGATTGGGGGATGGTAAATGACCAAAATGCCCCTAAGGAAACAAATAAAGTCACATTTGTCCCTCAGTCACTAGTTTGATATGCTGAAGTAAATTGGTTATAAATTTTTACCCAATAATAAAATTGTATGAAAACAATTTCATTGAAAAGAAGACTCAAAGAGATTTCATTTGATATATAGCAGCTCACCCAGTTCGTTAAATACAATAAGTTATGATCGTTGGAAGTTGACCCTGAAATGCTGAAAACTGGGCAAAAGTAACATTTTTGCTACTGGTTTGAAATCCAAACGCGGCCTTATGCATTCTAAAAAATTCCGAAACTCATCATATATGTACTATGAGCTTTCTCGATTGTAACACAACTTGAAAATTGAAAAACGGATGTCGAGAAGGTCATGAATTAATTTCCCAAAGTTTGAAGGTTCAAAATAAACTGAGTGTTGAACACTTAGCTAAAGTTCTAAGTGTTAGGCTCCATGTGACTCGTTTTGAAATCTCTAACAACGAGGAAACTTTGTGGGGTCTTACACAAATAAATGTCAAAGAGTATGTAGGATGTACATGTTGGTCATTATAAAGGGACACCTATCCTAGATAGACCTGACCTCTGTGCCGAGTCCCGCTAAGTCAAATGCAAATGATGCAAACAAAGTAGAACCAACTAGGTATAACCAGATTTTGAGTTTTCAGTTTTTCTAAGTTTAGCCTAATAGGGATAGGTGTCTAGACTGGCTTACTCGAGCGGACACTCGAGTTAGAGAGGGATAACTTGTTCGGTAGCAGTGTTATTCCGCCTTCGTTGTCGCTCCGAACCTCGCCTAATATGTGTGACTATAATACTTCACCAAGTTCCTTGACACACCGGCTATCTCAAAAGAAAGTAGGATGGATACGCTGTATTCCTTCTATCCTATTTCAGAGACTCGAAAGGGATGCGCAAGAGAAGACAGTTTATAAATACAATTCAACAATATCAAAATAATAAATAGGAGACAAATAGCACATTAGGCCAACAAACACAATATCAATAATAATTAAAACAAGTAAAAGTCAATATCAAAAGCTCAAATTCTAGTTAGTTTTCTCAGCGGAGTCACCAGAGATGTCATACCCCTTTTTCGCTTGATGGTCGAGTCAAAGGGTTTTTCCAATTAAAGTGATGGTTTTGAGGAGGAATTATTTTAATTATAAAATCGCCACTTGGAATTGAGTTTTGGTGTTCCAAGTCACCTTTTAAGAATTCCTAGTCAAAAGAAAATGACTCTTTATTCTGGTCTGCGAAAACAAAAGATCGTGCAAGGAATTCTGTTAACCGAGGGGAAGGTGTGAGGCACCCTTCGAGTCCCGTGATTTTAGCATGATCTCTTTTATTGACTTATCTTGACTTAAACTATTTTGATAAAATATGGTACGGCCTAAATTCGCTCATTTTATTATACCAAAATTTGCTCATTATCTTTTATTAAATAAATCGGTAAAAGTTAATTTTTGAAAAATATTTGGTAAGGTGCATTATTGCTCCTTGAATTTTTAAAGGTCTCAAAAAGATACGTATACTGCATTCTTAATTGAGATGAATATTTTAAACACACCTAAACTTATCTAGCGTTAAAGATATTGATTTGCTATTTATAAATTCACAGTGATTTTAATCTATTCGAAATACTAATTAACCTTAACAATAAATTTAAGAAAAATCTTATTTATGATAATTAATTAATTTAACAAAAATAATTCTCAAATTTATTGATGACAATGGAATAAAATAAAATAATATAAATATAATAATAATAATAATAATAAATGAATAGTATTATAAATACAAAACTTAACCACATTATTTTAATTTTATTAAAATTCCAATTTTCTATTCTATTTAAGATAAAAAAAAAAATCCCAATTACACAAAATCACAACAATATAAAACCAGGAATACACACAGATGAGATGTATATTATTAACACTGACTATCAATGAATTTCACTGAAACAGAGAAGGAGGATGATGGAAAAGGGAAAGGGTTTGCCATCGGTGACAAGAAAGGGAAAAGGAGAGAGAGCAGCAACGGTGGTGTTGTGGTTCACTGATAGCGATGGTTACGGTATGGTTGTTGGTTTATCGTAGTCGGATATGGAGGATGGACAGTGGTGGCTAGATTTGGCCGATGTCAGGAGGAGGGAAGAAGAGCGAGAAGGAGCAGTGTCGATGATGGGAAGGAGGACGACAGCGCTGAATGGAAAAGGGAAGGGAAAAAGGTGCCGGTAATCTGAAGAAGGAGTTTTTGGTGTGATCTGGATGATTTTTATGGCAATTTTTCGCCGGATTTCCAACCAAGTATGGCCGGTAATGGTAGCATCCGGAAAAAGAGAGGTGGTCGGCGCTGACGATAGCATTATTTAACCGGTAAGTTGTCAGATCTTAAATTTCGATGGAATCACGTCGTCGGAATAGTAACAATAGTCTTTGTTCACCAGTTTATGTTTGTATTGATCGGAATTTGAAAAGGGTGATAATTGTCGGTGAGAAAATTTCATTTTCAAAGAAAAATTATCAAAAAAAAAAAACTCTTCGATCTGTTTTTCTCCCTTATTTCTTCTTCTAGTTTTCTCTTTTTTGTTTTCACGAGTTCTTGATTATCACTCACCATTCACCATTTTTTCTTTTTTTTTTCCTTATTTTAGTGTGTGTGGAAATCAGTGAGATCTCTGAGTATGTTCAGTAAGGATATACAGTGAGTGCATTTTTGGTGAATGTAAAAATGAAAATCTGCGTAAATTGTTATGTATTTTGGAAGAATATTGAAAGTGGAGGAGTGTTGTGGTGTGTGCTTGCTTTATGTATGAATTGAATGAAAATAGAAGAGTCTGTATTGTTATTCATTAATAGAAAAACAAAATGGAATATCTGTTATGCCATTTTTGTAACTGTGTGTCCATTTTTATTTTCCTCTTTCTCTATCAAATTTTAACTTTAACAGTATATTCAAATTCCCAGCACAACTACTAAACAAGCATATAAACATTTGATAATTTAATTATATAGCATACAATAACGAAAAGTTCACATAAACAATAGATTTATATATATATATATATATATATATATATATTCTTGAGATAACTTGAACAATTTCATTCATGCTTTTCATAAATAAATTTATAATGTAAATTATACAGGATTAAATAAGAACCTGTAATGAAAATCGAATACCAAAGAAATCCGTCACTAGAAACTTCAATGAAACTCCAACCTCCGTTCTTTCTCCTTTTTTTCCTTTTTTTTCTTTTTGTTTTCTTTTTCTCTGTTTTTTTACTCTCTCTTTCAGTGTTTTTTTAGTCTGTAATACAGGATTACAGTGTAGAATGATGTCTGATAGAATAATGTACATATTTTTTCTTTGATTGTCTGGTTAGAGAGAAGTCCTTAAATAAAAGGACTTTGGGGGGGGGGGGGGGGGGACAGTTACAACAGATAGGATAGGGTTTTCAAATTTTGAATTTTTTTGTTATAATAATAATATTAAATAAAAATAAAAATAATAAATAAATAAATTAAATAATAATAATAATAAAATAATATAATAATAACTAATTAATTTTTATATTTAAGAAAATACAATAAAAGTTCATAAAAAGCCGAAAATAAATATAATTAAGATAGTACTAAAAATACTAGCTTATTTATTTAAAAATTTAAAAATAAAAATATTTTTCTTAATTTGGTATTATTTTTAAAATAAAAATAAAAATAAAATAATATATCTCAAAATTAACTTTATTTAGTTATTTATTTTTCAACTCCAAATTTATTAAAATAAAATAAGAATTAAAATAATATCGGATCAAATATAAATATTTAATATCAAAAAATAAGTTAAAAAATTGGGGAGGGTAAAAAATCACGTGTTTACAAGGATGTCACCTTACTAACCCCTATCTTGATCCTAGTTAAATATCACCTTTTGGGTTTCTGGTTATTAGATAACATCTAACCATCTTAATTAGATAATACCAACTAGCGTGGATCAAAAGTTAAACTTCAAATCACTATTGTGATTCATTTTTCCTAGTCACTACTCCTCTTTTGGAGTAAGTAGCAATAATCTAGGCGGGATCTTAACATTGGACACCGCTAAAAATAAGTAAGAATGAAGAAAGCCCAATACATTCAAAAATCTTTATCTAGAATGACTTAGCACTTCCTCAACTTCATTAATCCACCAGGGTTCTCACAACCCTAGCTAAGGAAATTAGCCGCTCATAGTTATGAGAACAATCATGGAATCCAAAGACAAATTTACAAAATCAATCTTACAATAATGAAAGAAGACATCTCAAAGTATTAAATTTATTAACAAAACAAGAACAACAGGATGGTTGAGAACTTGGCCCCAAAGAGGCCTCCTTTTAAATCAATATGTGAACGAGTTTTTCTGAATTAATGAATGAATAAAATAAAGACTAAAGGGTATTTATAGGTTACAAGAAACCCTAGAGTTCAAATCCTAACTAAAATAGGAAAACTTAATAATCCATATATAATAGGACTTAAAAACATCACAGGAGTGTAATCGATACATGGAAACACTAGGACACCATTTTGGAATGATCTAGAAAAATCACCATCGGTGGCCAGATATTCTCTCTACTTGTGACCTGTCCTTGGGTGCAGGTAGTACCTGAGGTTTTCAGGGTGGGCACAGGTAGTGACTATAGGTGAATTTCCTGCATTTTTAGCTCTCTGGATTTTGATTTTCGATGCTAACTTTGCCTACATGTGGACCGTATATGATACTTGTGGTTTGCAAGTTGAGTTATTAAGTGAAAAAGTCCCCATCATCAGATAGATAATTGAACTATATTTCCAACTATACTAATTTTTCCTCAATCTGATATCGGGGTGAAATATTATGGCCAAATTATTGAAGCACTGTCAACTCTCAGGATCTTCAACTTTGGCACTTGCAGCCAAGCTTGAAATCTTCAAATTCAATCACATGCTTTGGTCACGTATAATTTGGTAAGTGTCAAGAATACCCCATAATGATCAAGTAAGTGGCCAAAAATATCACTTTTTATTTTTTTTCTCGAATTTAGAATCCAATACCCAATTCCTGCAAAACACTCTAAAAATACCTCAAATCCAACAAAATAGCCTTAAGTACATACATATTCTCATAGTTTTAAGTATTATAAGTACTATATTTCTATAGCACACCAGTGGTTTATATGCAATAGGTAGAGAATGAGAAAAATAAGCAAGTAGAGATGGGAGAGAGACAGATCAAGAAGTTTAGATATTTTGAGCATGGTGCAAATAGATAGAATAGTGACAAGATGGTAGGCAGATGACCAATAAGAAGAATTAGGGAAATTTGTATTCATCTGCTAGTGCTCTTTATCCTAATCATTCTAGTGATTGTTGTTTTCAATCTAGCAGTAGTCCTAAGGCACAGGGTGCCTAGTCTCAAGCCAGTGGAGCTCAGTCAGACCCACCTTATCCTCCCTGTTGTTTTTGTGGGAAGTTTCACTGTGGATATTGTGAGGGTAGAAATTAGTGCTATAATTGTTTTCAGTTTGTTCATATGCAATGAGATTTCCCTTCAGCCAGATTTGCCACTAGATCTAATAAGGTCTCGATTTCCACTTCTTCAGCTCTTGTACCTAAGGGCGCCACTTTTTGTACCTAGCACTGGCTATAATCATTTCTATGCTCTTTCTATTCGTCAAGAATTTAATTCATCCCTTGATATTTTTATCAATATGTTACAAATCTTCTCTCGTGATTTTTATTATTTACTTGATCCAAGTTTTATTCTATCTTATTTGACCTCTTATCTAGCTATACACTTTGGTTTTGATCTTGAAAATATTTTTGACCCTTTTTCTGTGTCTACTCCGATGGGTGATTGCATTGTTGTTAGAGAAATCTATTGGGGTTACGTGGTGTCCATTCTTAAAATAGACATTGGTGGATTTGATAGAACTTGACATGGTAGACTTTGATGTTATCATGGGGATGGATTAGCTCTATTTGTGCCATGCTTCTCTGGATTGTAGGACCCTAAAGTTCAGTTTCCATTTTCCTAATGAACCAGTGATTGATTAGAAGGGCAGTTCCTTGGTACCTAAAGAGAGGTTTATTTCTTATCTTAGAGCTCAGAATCTAATTTCCAAAGGGTGTATATATCATCTAGTTTGGGTTAAAGATTTTAATTCTGAAAGTCTTTCTTTGCAATCTATCCTTATGATTAATGAATTTCCTAAATTTTTTATCAATGATCTTCTTAGAATTCCTCCCAATAGGGAAATAGTCTTTGGAATTGACCTTCTACCAGATAACCATACTATTTTTATTTCTCCTTATAGGATGGATCCGACTGTATTAAAGGATCTAAAGAAATAGTTAAAGGATCTTTTTGATAAGGGTTTTATTCTCCCTAGTATTTCTCCGTATGCTCCTATACTTTTCATGTGAAATAAAGATGTGTCTCTTTTGGTGTATAGACTATCGTTATTTGAAAAATATTACAGTGAAAAAGAAGTATCCTCTCTATAGGATTGATGACATTTTTTATCAGCTTCACGATGCTAGATATTTCTCTAAGATTGATCTTTGTTTGGGCTATCACCATTTGAAAATTAGGAAGGTTGATATTCCCAAGGCTACTTTCTGAATCCGATACAACCATTATGAATTCTTGGTTATATCATTTGGGTTGACTAATGCCCTGACTACTTTCATGGGTCTTATGAATTGGGTGTTCAGGTAGTTTTTGAATTTGTTTGTTATAGTCTTCATAGATAGCATCCTAGTGTACTCTAAGAGTCAGTAGTATCATGCCAATTACCTCTGAATTTTGTTGAAAACTCTTAAGGACCAAAAATTGTATGTGAAGTTTTCTACTTACTTATTTCCAGTGAGGACAAACTATTTGGGAGAGAATTATGTTAAGTTATTCATTCATGAGATTGTTAAGTTGGATGGGGCACCGGTGTCCATCATTTAAGACTGGGGTACATAGTTTTCATCTTATTTCTGGTGTGCATTTTAGAAAGGTCTGGGTACTCAAGTTATCCTTAGAACAACTTTCCACCCCCAAATGGATGAAAAAATAGAGCATACTATTTAGACTTTGGAGGATATGTAAAGGGCCTATGTGATTTAATTTAAACATAGTTGGGTTGACCATTTCCCTCTTATTGATTTGCTTACAATAATAGTTATCATTCTAACATTCAAATAGCTCCTTTTTAGGCTCTTTAGATAGGAGGTACAGGTTTTCTATTGGATGGTTTGAGGTGGGTGAGTGCATACCCCAAGTTTTGGGACTCTGGAATTTCATTGGAAAACTAATCACTGCCTGAAGTATGGCTCGGATGACGAGTCATAGTCACTCTTCATGAGTCGTAGGGTGCCAATCATAGTCATACTAGTGAGGTTTCCCAATGATTCTATCTTGATCACAACTTAGACCATGCGGGTTGTATGGTCTTGTCAAAAGTCATGGAGTGTGACTTGTGACCATAATAGTGAGGGGTCAGGGGTTGGGGCTTCAGGAGATGAGTCCAGGTGATAACTCATCACTAGTCATCAAGAGTTGTTATCCGACCTATAACGAATGGGCACTATTTTCCTGCCTATTTCTAATTAAGGGAAAAGTTGTCTTTTCGTTCCTTAACACTACTCACATGACTTAAAACACTCATTTAACACTATTATCATTAGTTTATCAAAATCGAACACAAATCTCTCTTCTCAAACTTTAAAGTCAAGAAAAGCTAGGGTTTTAGGGGCTTGATTATCTATGTTTGCATTCGTGGTATTTTCTCTAAAATTCTTGGTGTCTTTAGGAATGTATCTCTTTCCTAAGTTTATTTTCATACAAGCATGTGTTTAATTACTATCCATGTGGATTTAATTACTGGTTATGAATGTGGGTTGAGGGATTTGGAATGGTTATGGTGTAGATTGGTTTTTCATGGTTTTAAATTGGTCATTTATGGTCATTTTCATGGTTTTGGAACTTAATATATGCATGGGTATTGGAATTGGGATGGGGAACATGGGTTTCCCCAAATTTTATGGTTTAATAATTTGGAATTTGCTATACCTTTAACCTAACTTGTGAAATTGATTTAGAACATGGAAATAAATATGATTTAACTCACTTTTGGAACCTTGCATTACATATAAGGTTAATGGAACTTAAAAATGGTTTTTGAAAGGCCATAGTGGCCATGGATTGGTTTTCAATTGGAAACTCTGGAGTTAAATTTGGATATTTAAATAATAGAATTGGCTTGCAAGCTTAACTTTACTTGGTATGATGATACCATTGGTAAATGCCTAATTAAAGAACTTCTTCGTTAATGGATGGGAATGTATAAATGTTTTTAATTTGGTCTTAATGGGGGTTGTGTAGCTCATTGTGGAAAGTGAAGGTCCCAGGGGGACCGATATTGGAAACCAGGTTTTTCGGCGTGGGGGTCTTTATGATTTTGTGCATAGTTCATACTTATATATATATATATATATTAGAATGCCAGGGTCATGGATTCCCTGGCCCTTCCTCAGATTTTCTCGATTCGTATGGCTAACATGTGTGGGGCTCTTTCAGCAGGGAGAGCTGAACCCATATAGCCCACGGGTTCCCTTAGGACAATTAAAGCTACACAATTTAAGTTAATGGTTTTATTAAATCTCATGCTTAAGACTTGTTCCCTATCCCTATATCTTATATATATGTATTTGAACATGTACATAGAGTTTTGGTTTATTTGACATGGCATTATTTTACCCCTTCCCTGATTTACATGTTAGTGCTCATCCTACTAATCGTCCTCAAACATTGCATAATTTCATGATGTAGGGTCCTAGGGGTTCTTTGATTACCTTATGCAGAGTTAGGTAGTTTTGGTTCGTGTGTTGGTTATCTTGAAGTGGTGAGCCTCTTTCTTTCAAAAGGCCTATTACTTTATTATTTTATTATATTATCTTAGACTATCACTTCTAGATTCCTTTTGGCTATAGTCAGGGGCATCTCCCGACCTAGGTTGATGTTCATTTTTGTTAGAGGCTTTTCTTTACGAAGTCTGGGTAGTTATTTTTTATTATCTCTAAGTTCGTATTGAGTTACCTATCTATCTTTCATATTATTTTTGGTTTCTTCCACTATTATATTTATTGTGCTCAAGTGACTAGGCAAAGAGGATGGTCTCCGACCCTCGATGGGATTAAGATACTTGTCGTGACTTAGACTGCGGTTGGGTTGTGAAAAGATTGATATCAGAGCATAGGTTTAGGCTCATTGGATGTCTATAAATTAGTGTCAAGTAGAGTCCTTTTTGTGGGTGTGTGGTATCCCTCACTTATAGGAGGGAGGCTATAAGGCATTTAGAAATGTTTCACATTTTTGGGTTCTATTTTGGGCTACAGAGCCTGGTGTCTTAAAATTCCTCTAATCTCTGACTTACTAACATTTTAGATTATGCCACCTTAAATATTTGATGCTCGTAGAAACTCTATCGGGCCCTCTGTCTCGCCTAAATATAATATGGATGGAACCTGACCTGCTTATGGAGTGCAGTCCCAGTCTAGGGTCCCTGCTCTTAATTGTACTTCCCCTTATAGAGTTCCACCAGTTCATACTAGTCTTTTTTGGGATGCACAGATAATGATACTTATTCCACGATGCCTTAGGGTGATGTTTCAAATGTGGAGTTTGTCCAATTGATTAACCTACTTACTCAGTTGGTGGCCTCTCAGTCTTATTATCCTGACTGTGTTGGTTCTGTTACTTCTTCTTTTGAAGTCACTTGAGTTAGCCAGTTTATGCAGTCAAATCCTTAACCTTCATAGGATCTAAGGTTGATGAGGATCCTCAAGGGTTTGTTGATGAAATAGAGAAGATATTTAGGGTGATGTATCCTGTTAATTATGAGGGTGTAGAGTTTGTTACATACTAGTTGAAGGATGTAACTTATCATTGGTATGAGGAGTAGAAGCAGTTAAGAGGTCATGATGCAAATCCAACTCTATAGGATGAGTTTTGGGTGGCTTTCTTGATAATTTATTTTCTCAGGATTGAGGGGAGTGAAGGTTAAGAAGTTTATGAATCTCAAGCAAGGGAAGATGAGTGTGAATGAGTATTCTTTGAAATTTTAGCAGTTGTCTTGTTATGCTCTAGAATTAGGTCTTATATGACGGAGAAGATAAGAAAATTTGCTTTTAGGTTGTCTCGTGACTTAGTATTAGAGTGTAAGGGTGTTATCTTAAATAATGACATATATATCTCCAGGCTTGTGTTTTATATCTAGTAAGTAGAGGATGAAAAAAAGAGATAGGTAGAGATAAGGAAGAGATAGAGTAGCAAAATAGTAGGAGAGATGACAGGCGGTGGACTAAGAAGAAGACATGGGAAAGTTCTAATTTATATTCTTCAGCTAGTGCTCCCTATCCTAATCTGTCTGGTGATCATTATTTTCAAGCTAGTAGTGGTCCTAAGGAATAGGGTGCCCGGTCTCTAGCTAGTGGAGCTCGGTCATCCCCACTATATCCTCTTTGTAGATTTTATAGACAACTTTATCATGGCTATTATAATAAGGGAAGGACTTATTCTTTAATTATGGTCATTCTGGGCATATGCAAAGGAACTGTCCTGCAGCTAAGGTAGCCACTGGGCTAATAAGGTTTTGATCGCCACTTTTTCAGCTCCAGCACAAAAGGGTGCTACTTTTGATATCGACACTAGCTGAAATCTTCTCTATGCTATCGCCATCCTTCAGGAATCTAAGGCATCTCTTGATGTTTTTACCCGTATGTTATAACTTTTATCCCGAGATATGTATTATTTGCTTGATCTAGGGTTTACCCTTTATTATGTGACCCCTTATGTGGCTGTGTATTTTGGTTTTCATCCTAAAAGTATTTTTGACCCCTTTTTGTGTCTACTCTAGTGGGTAATTCTGTAGTTGCTAGAAAGATCTATAGGGGTTGTGTGGTATCTATCTTTAATAGGGAGACATTGGTAGATCTGATAGAGCTTGACATAGTAGATTTTGATGTAATTTTGGGGACAGATTGGCTTGATTTGTGCTAAGCTTCTTTGGATTATAGGACCCAAAAGGTCAGTTTCTAATTCCCCAATGAACCGATAATTAAATGGGAGGGAAGTTCCTTAGTGCCTATAGGGAGGTTTACTTCTTATCATAGAGCCCGAAGGCTGATTTTTAAAGGGTGTTGATATCACCTAGTTTGGGTTAAGGATTCTAGTTTTGAGGGGCCTTCCTTGAAATTTGCCCCTATTTTCAATGTGTTTCATGAAGTGATTCCTAAGGATCTATCTGGCATTCCTCTCGACAGGGAAATAGACTTTGGGATTGGTCTTCTACTGGATACCCATCATATCTCTATTTCTCCTTATAAAATGGCTCCGAGTGAATTAAAAGATCTAAAGAAGCAGTTAAAGGATCTCTGTGATAAGGACTTCATTCATCCTAGTGTTTCTCTATGAGTTGCTCCCATGCTTTTCATGCATAACAAGGATAGTTCTCTTCAGATATTTATATATTATTGACAGCTGGATAAGGTTACAGTGAAGAATAAGTACCCACTTCCTAAGATTGATCTTCATTTGCATTATCATCAGTTGAAAATTTGAGAATTTCATATTCCCAAGACTGTTTTTCAAACATGATATGGTCATTATAAACTCTTGGTTATGTCATTTAGGTTGACTAACGCTCCAACTACTTTTATGGATCTTACTAACCGGATGTTTAGACAGTTTTTAATATGTTTGTGATAGTGTTTATTGATCATATCTTGGTGTATTCTAAGAGTAAGGAGGATCATGCTAGTCACCTCCAAATTTTGTTGTAAACTTTTAAGGATCAAAGGTTGAAGTTAAATTTTCTAAGTATGAGTTTTGGTTAAAGCCTGTGACTTTTCTCGGGAATATTTTTCTTGTGAGGGGATTAAGGTAGATCCACAGAAAGTGGAGGTGGTTAAGAAATGGCCTAGACCCATTACTCCAACCGACATTCATAGCTTCTTTGGGCTTGGTTTGGTATTATTAAAGGTTTATGGATAGTTTCTCTTCTATTGCTACTCCATTAACAAGGTTGACTGAGAAAAAGGTTGAGTTTTTATAGTTAGATTCTCGTGAGGGTAGCTTTGAGAAGTTGAAGGATAAGTTGACTTCTGAGCTAGTTTTGACCCTTCTCGAGGGTACTAATGGTTTTGTTGTGTATTGTTATGCATCCCATGTGGGACTGGGTTGTGTTTTGATGCAGCATGGTCAGTTGGTGACCTATGCTTCTAGAAAACTTAAGGTTCACGAAAGAAATTATCCTACCCATGATTTAGAGTTAGCAGCAGTGGTTTTTGCTTTGAAGATCTGGCATCATTTTCTGTATTGGACTACATGTAGATATGTTTCAAGACTATAAAAGTTTACAGTATGTGTTCAATCAGAAAGAGTTGAATCTCAGGCAGAGGCGGTGGGTTGAATTGCTCAAGGACTACAATATAAGTTTTCAGTATCAACTTGGTAAAGCTAATGTTATTGTTGATGCTCTTAATAAGTTATACATGGGAAGCTTGTCTCATGTGGATAACAAAAAGAGAGGGATGGTAAAGTATATTCACTAATTGGCTAACTTAGGAGTTTATTTATTTGACTCTAATAAGGGAGGAGTAATTATTTAAGAGGTGGTTAAGTTATCTCTTGGTGCTAAAGTAGAGGAAAAATAGGCTTTGGATCTTATTGTGATTCATATTAATGATAATGTGAGTCAGCAAAAGTTCATGGCATTCGAGATTAGGGGAAATGGTATCTTAAGTTATCAAGGTATGTTGTGTATTCTTGATGTTGAGGGGTTGTAGGAAAGGATTTAGGTTGAGGCTCATGAGTCTAGGTATACAGTTCATCCGGGTTCGACAAAGATGTACCATGACTTGAAGGAAATCTATTGGTGGAGAAATATGAATAAAAATATGGAAAATTTTATGGCTAAGTAAATGGTCAATCACCAAGTGAAGGTTCAACACTTGAAGCCTGGCGGGATGTTTCATAAGATAGAGTTGCCTATGTAGAAGTGGGAGATGATCAACATGGACTTCATTATGGGTCTTCCGAGGTCTCACAATTAGTATGATTCAGTTTGGGTCATTGTAGATATGATGACTAAGTCTGCTCACTTCTTTCATGTGAGGACTAACTACTCTAGAGAGGATTATGCTAAGTTGTTTATTCAAAAGATTCTCAAGTTGTATGGAGTTCCTAATTCTATTATTTTAGACCGAGGTATTCAATTCTCTTCTTATTTTTGATGTTCATTTTAGAAAGGTCTAGGACCAAGGTGAACCTTAGCACTACTTCCTATCCTTAAATGGATAAACAAGTAGAACAGACTACTCAAACTTTAGAGGATATACTAAGGGCTTGTGTGATTGATTTTGGAGGTAGTTGGATTGATCACTTGTCTTTTATTAAGTTTACATATAATAATATTTAAAATTAGAGTATTCAGATGGCTCTTTTCAAGTCTCTATATGATAGTAGGTGTAGGTTTCCTATTGGGTGGTTTGAATTTGGCGAGACTAGATTATTTGGTCCTGATTTGGTTCATCAAGCCATGGGAAAGGTGAAGGTGATTAAAGAAAGACTTGAGACTACTCAGAGTCACTAAAAGTCTTATATAAATGTTAGGTAAAGGGAGTTAGAGTTGGAAGTAGGTGATTGGGTGTTCTTGAAAGTATCACCTATGAAAAAAGTGATAAGGTTTTGGAAGAAATGGAAGCTCAACCCCCATTATGTCAGTCTATATCAAATTTTGAGGAGATTTTGGAATGTGACTTATGAGTTTGATTTGCCTACGATTTAGATTTTATTCATCCTATCTTTCATGTGTCAATGTTGAAGAAGTGTGTGGGTAATTCTTCTTTGGTTGCCCCTATGGCGGATGTTGGTATTTCAAATTCTTTGCCTTATAAGGAAGTCCTAGTGCAGACATTGGATAACAAATAGGTTGAGAATAAGGATGTGGGTTCGGTAGAGTTGCTTTGGAGAAATTAGAAGATGGAAGAAGCTACTTAGGAAGCTGAAGAGGACAAGAAGTCTAAATATCCATTCCCATACCTCGCATTGCATGAAAATGCTTGAGGTATTATTCTTCATTCTCCTTCTTATGGGAATTCAATTTTGTTGTTTAATTCTGTTGGTATTCCTTCTTGTTTTCCTAATAAATGGTATCCTAACTCCTTATTCGGGGATGAATGATCCTGGGTAGGGGGAGGGGGGTAATGTAATACCCTAAGTTTTGGGACTCTAGAATTTCATTGGAAAATTAATCATTGTTCGGAGTACGACTCAGGTGACGAGTCGTAGTTACTCTTCATGAGTCATAGGGTGCCAATCATAGTCATACCAGTAAGGTTTACCTAAGATTCTGTATTGATCATGACTTAGACCCTGGGAGTCTTAAGGTATATTCATGATTTATGGAGTATGAGTCGTGACAATAATAGTGAAGGGTCAGGGTTTAGGGCTTCAGGCGACAAGTCAAGGTGATAACTCATCATGAGTCGTTACTCGACCTATAATACCTGGGCGCTATTTTCCTACTCATTTTTAATTATAGGCAAAGTGGTCTTTTCATTCCTTAATACTACTCCCACGACTTAAAACACTCATTTAGCCCTATTATCACTAGTTTATGAAAATCAAAGACCACTCCCTCCTCTCAAACTTCAAAGTCAAGAAAATCTAGGGTTTCAAGGTCTAGATTATCTACGCTTCCATTGGTGGTATTTTTTCCAAAATTCTTGGTGTCTTCAGGTATGAATCTCTTCCCTAAATTGATTTTCATACAAGTATGTATTTAATTACTATCCTAATGGATTTAATTATTGGTTTTGAATGTAGGTTGAGGGATTTGTCGTTGTTGTTTGGTGTAAATTGGTTTTCCATGGTTTTAAATTGGCCATTCATTATTATTCTCATGGTTTTGGAACTCAATATATGCATGGGTAAGGGAATTGGAATAGGGAACATGGGTTCCCCCAAATTTTATAGTTTAATGGTTTGGAATTGGCTATACCCTCAACCTAACTTGTGAAATTGGTTTTGAACATGGAAATATGCATGATTTAACTCACTTTTGGAAACTTGCATTGCATAAAAGGTTAATGGAAATTAAAAATGTTTTTTGGAAGGCCTTGGTGTCCATAGATTGGTTTTTAATTAGAAACTCTGGAGTCAAATTTGGATAGTTAATTTTGGAATGGCATAATGAAATTGGCTTACAAGCTTAATTTTATTTGGAATGACAATACCAATGGTAAATGTCTAATTAAATAACTTATTGGTTAATGGATGAGATTCAATAAATGGTTTAAATTTGGTATTAAAGAGGGTTATGTAGCTCGTCGTGGCAGGTGGAGGTCCTGGGGGGACCATTATAGGAAACCATATTTGCCGGCGTGAGGGTCTTCATGACTATGTGCATAGTTCACATTTTATATATATAATTTAGAATGGCTAGGGTCATGGATTCCCTGGCCCTTCCTCTGATTTTCTTAATTTGTGCAGCCAACATGTCCCTTTCAGCAGGGGGAGCTGAACCCATATAGGATGTGGGTACCCTTAGGACAGTTAGAGCTAAACAGTCTAGGTTATTGATTTTTTTAAATCTCATGCTTAAGCCTTGTTCCCTACTCCTACATCTTATATATATGTATGTGAACATGTATATGGAGTTTGGGTTTGCTTAACATGGCATTATTTTTTCCCTTCCTTATGTTACAGACTAGTGCTCATCCCCCTAACCATCCCCAGACGCTACATCATTTCATGATGTAAGGCCTTAGGGGCTCTTCGATTACTTTATGCAGAGTTAGGTGGTTTTGGTTCATCCATTGGTTAGCTTGAAGTAGTGATACTTCTTCTTCCAGAAGGCATATTACTTTATAATTTCATTATGTAGTCTTAAACTATCATTTTTAGATTCCTTTTGGCTATAGTTGGATGAATATCCCGACCTAAGTTGATGTTCAATTTTGTTAGAGGCTTTTGTTGACAATATATGGGTGGTTACTATTTATTGATTCTTAGTTCCTATTGAGTTACCTATCTATCTTTCACATTATGTTTGGGTTGCTTCCGCTATTATATTTATTGTGCTCAGGTGACTAGGCAAAAAGGGTGGTATCCGACCCTCGGTGGGCTTGAGATACCCATCGTGACTAGGCCTGAGGTCGGTTTTTAACAATCTTAGTATCAGAGAACAAGTTTAGGGTTGTTTGGTGTCCATAAATCTGTGTCGAGTAGAGTCCCTTTTATGGGTGCTTAGCACACCACACTTATTAGAGGGAGGCTATAAGGTATTTAAGAATATTTCCCTCTCTTGTGTTCTATCTCCAGCTACATATCCTAGTGTTTTGAAATTTCTTTAATCTCTGACTTGCTCATATTTTAGAATATGCCTTCTCAAAGATTGAATGTTCATAGAAACTCAGTCGGGCCCTCTGTCCCACCTAACGACAACGTAGATGGAACACAACCTTCTTATAAAAAGCAGACCCAGTCTAGGGACTTTGCTCCTTATTGTACTACCCCACACATGGAGCTTCACCATTCCTACCAATCCTTTTTGAGTTGCTTGGACTGATGATACTCATGCCTCGATACCTCAAGGTAATGTTTTGAATGCAGAGTTTTGCCAATCTATTTATCTGCTTACTCAGTTGGTGGCCTCTCAGTCTCATCAGTCTGACCGTGTTGGTTCTATTGCTCCTTCTTTTAAGGTCACTCAAGTTGGACAGTTTATGAGGTTAAATCCCCCAATCTTTACAGGCTCTAAGATTGAGGAGGATCCTCAAGGTTTTTTTGATGAAATAGATAAGATATTCATGGCGATGAATACTACTGATTTTAAGGGTTTGAAATTTATTACTTGTGGTATGAGGAGTGGGAGCAATTGAGAGGTGATGATGCAGAGCCATCTCTATGGGATGAGTTTTTAGGTGCCTTTCTTGATCTTTTCTTTACTCAGGAGTTGAGGAAAGCTAAGGTTGAGATTTTATGAATCTGAAGCAAGGGAATATAAATGTGAAGGAGTATGCTTTGAAATTTCTGTAGTTTTTTTGTTATGCTCCAGAATTAGTATCTTCTACGAGGGAGAAAATGATAAAATTTGCTTCTAGGTTGTCTCATGACTTAGTATTGGAGTGTAAGGCAACTATACTGAACCATGACATAGATATCAATGGTTTATATGCAGCAGGTAGAGGTTAAAAAAAGAGACAAACAAAGATAGGGGAGATGTAGAATAAGAAATTTAGGTATTCTGAGTAGGGTGCAAATCAGTAGAATAGTGGGAGAGATAGAAAGCAATAGACCAAGAAGAAGCCTTAGGGAAGTTCTAATTCATATTCGTTTACTAGTTCTCCCTATCCTATGCCATCTGGTAATTGTCATTTTCAAGCTAGTATTGGTCCTAAGGCACAAGATGCACAGTGTCTGGCTAGTGGAGCTCAGTCACCCCCACCATATCTTTCTTATAGATTTTGTGAACAGCTTTATCGAGGTTATTATGATGAGTAAAGGAACTTGTGCTTCAATTATGGTCATCCTGGACATATGCAAAGGAACTATCCTGCAACTAAGGTAGCCATTAGGGATAATAGGTTCTGGTCGCCACTTATTCAGCTCTGGCGCCAAATGGTGCTACTTCTGGTACCGACCTAGCTGAAATTGTCTCTATGCTCTTGTTACTCATCAGAATCTAAGGCATCTCCTAATGTTATTATCGGTATGTTATAGCTTTTCTCTTAAGATGTGTATTGTTTTCTTGATTTGCGGTCTACCCTTTCTTATGCGACCCCTTTTATGGCTGTGCATTTTGTTTTTTGTTCTGAAAGTTTTTTTCACTACTTTTCTTTGTTAACTCTGGTGGGTGATTTTGTAGTTTCCAGAAGTATCTATAGGGGTTGTGTGGTATCATTCTTTAATACGGAGACGTTGGTAGATTTGATAGATCTTGACATAGTAGATTTTGATGTAATCTTGGGGATGGATTAGCTTTATTCGTGCTATTCTTCTTTGGATTGTAGGACCCGAAAGGTCAGTTTCGAATTCCCTAATAAACTGATAATTGAATGAGAGGGAAGTTTCTTAGTGCCTAAAGTCATGTTTATTCTTTTCTTAGAGCTAGAGGCTTATTTTTAAAGGGTATCTATATCACCTGGTTCAGGTTAAGGATTCTAATTTTGAGGGCCCTTCTTTGCAATTTGTCCTTGTTGTCAATGAGTTTCCTGAATTGTTTCCTGGGAATCTTTTTTACATTTCTCCCGAGATGGAAATAGACTTTGGGATTGATATTCTATCAGATACCCGTCCAATCTTAAGTTATCCTCATAGAATGGCTCCGGCTAAATTAAAAGAGCTAAAGGAGCAGTTAAAGGATCTCATTGATAAGGGCTTCATTCATTCTAATATTTCTCCGTAGGGTGCTCTCGTTCTTTTTGTGCATAAGAAATATGGATCTCTTCAGATGTGTATTGATTATCGGCATATAAATAAGGTTATAGTGAAGAATAAGTACTCTTTTCATAGGATTGATGCTCTTTTCGTAACTTTGGGGTGCTAGATATTTTTCTAAGATTAACCTTCATTTTGGTTATCATTAGTTGAAGATTTGGGAAATTAATATTCCCAAGACCATTTTGTGAACCCGATATGGTCATTATTAAGTCCTGGTTATGTCATTTGGGTTCACTAACACTCTAACTGCTTTTGTGGATCTTATGAATTTAGTGTTTAGACAGTTTTTGAATATATTTATGATAGTGTTTATTGATGATATCTTGGTGTATTATAAGAGTGGTGAGGATCATGTCAGTTACCTTTGAATTGTGTTGCAGACTCTTAAGGATCAAAGGTTGTATGCTAAATTTTTTAAGTGTGAGTTTTGTTGAATGATGCGACTTTTCTTGGGCATGTTGTTTTTTGTGAGGGGATCAAAGTGGATCAAAAAAAAGATGAGGAATTTAAGAAATAGACTAGACCAAAGACTCCAACCAACATTCAGAGCTTCTTAGGCTGCCTGGGTATTATAGGAGGTTTGTCGGGTGTTTCTCTTCTATTGGTGCTCCATTGTCTAGGTTGACTCAAAAAAAGTTTAAGCTTTTGTGATTAGATTCTTGTGAGGGTAGATTGTGAGAAGAATTCGAAATGTCCCTTATGAGTTAGAATTGCTTGTGAGTTTGGCTTTGATTTATCATATTTTCCATGTGTCTATACTGAAAAAGTATGTAGGTGAGCCTTCTTTGATAGCGCCTGTTGAGGATGTTGGTTTTTTAGATGCGTTGTCTTATGGAAAGGTCCCGATTGAGATATTGGATAGAAAAGTTCATAGATTAAGGATAAAATATGTAGCTTTGGTGATGTTTTTTTGGAGAAATCAAAAGGTACAAGAAGCTACATGGGAAGCTAAAGAAGATAAGAGAGAAAAGTACCCGTTCTTATTCCCCGTATTGGATGAAAGTGCTTAAGGTATGAGTTTCATTTCCCTCTGTTGCATTTGAATTTATCATTTGATTATGATGTACTTTTACTATTCTCGTGTTAATAACATCCTAACTAATCATTCGGGGTGAATGAAAAGGGGGATAATGTGAGACCTTATAAAATTTTGATCATTTTATTTTTGACTCTCTCACAAGCGTAATGTCAATTTTTCTTGAATTATGTTTAGGAATGTTAAAAGGATATTTTGGGAAGGTTTTAGAATTTTCTAAGGGGTTCAGGGCTACTTTAGTCTTTTTACCCCTAGCACGACTTTTAAACACCAAATCAACCTTTTCCTTTAGTTTTCAAAGATCAAACTCCACTATTCTCTTGTTTAACTCCCAACCCAAGAAATCTCAAGGGTTTTTCAAGAAATCACTACTCTAGGCTCCAAACTCCGAATTCTCTTCAAATTGTTCTATATCTCAGGCATGTAACTCATCCCTAACTTGTATTTTTACATTAGGTATTAAATTATTGAATATTTATGTAATTTTGATTGATGAATTTAAAATTGGGTTGAGGGCTTTTGATGGTTACTACTTGAATTGTATTCCCCATGTTTTAAATGTCTTATTCATGCTTTAATTTATGATTTTAGGGACTGAATTGGTGCATTGTCTTAATAGTTGGAATGAGGGGCGTGGGTTTCCCCGAATTGATGGATTTTTTGCTTGATAATGATATTAACCTCAACCCACCTTGTAAACTTGTTTGAGTATGAATAATTGCATGGTTTAACTTGTATTTTGAACCAATTGCATTGCGTTATAAGATAAATGAATGAATGTGGTTTTGGACGGCCTTGGTTTTGGAATTTAGATGGAACTTGGTAGTTAATTTTGTTATACAGATTGGTTTTGCATAATTATATTGTCTTGCAAGCATATTAGTATAACGATACCATGTTGGTAAATGCCTTAAAAAATGACTCATGGGTTAATGTTTGGTTTATGAGCAAAGTGTTTTAATTTATGCTTAAAGGGAATTATGTAGCTTACCGTCAAGGTGTAGGTCCTAGGGAGATCAACACTGAAAACCACGTCTACTGGCGTTGGGGGTCTATGTGACTGTGTGCTTAGTGCACACATTATATATACATATATATACATACATACATATATATACATAT